>NC_080585.1:50786848-51091613 GCF_029962835.1 Magnolia sinica | reverse complement strand
AGCAGCCCATCTATATAGCTGCTAGAATGATGTCAGTAGGAGGGTCTGATCTTGAGGTATGTGTCATAACCACACCGTCCATCCTAGGATGATTACACCCACCTGGACTGTATATCTCATCCAGGTCATCCATCCATAGAGCCTACCATTGATGAATGTGTTGTGTATCCGTACCGTCCAGTCCTTAGATAGTGGGACCCACCAGGCGTGTTTTATCCTCACCATCCAAATTATATGGGGCCTGCTATGACATGTGTATTTTTGCCACACCGTCCATCTGTTTCATCCATGCCCTCCATCAATAGGGCCCACCCTACATGTGTGTTGTATTCAGAATGTGGCCCCCATCCTACGCATGTGTTGTATCCATATCATCCAGATCATGTGGGACCCATCAGATGATGGACGTAAATTAGCTACTGACAGGGTGATTGCAGTGACATCATCAAGTTCAGTGGGGCCTGCCATGATTTCTAATCCACACCGTCCAATGTTTGGATGGTGGAAATCAACCAGATGAATGGGTTTTATCCTCACCATCCGTCCATCTTCTGGAACATGGACCCACCCCAATGTATATGTTGTATATCTTCACCGTCCAAACCCCTAGATGGTGGGACCAGCTCTGACGTATGTGTTGTATACACACCATCCACGTGGACAGTGGGACCCCCATAATGTATGTGTTTCATATCCACGTCGTCTATCTGTTTTGTGGTTCATGCAGGGCCCACCTGCTGTGCACGAGTAGGGCCCACCCACTGCATGTCTAGGCCCACTTTTGTTATAAGCAAACTGCCCATCTATTTTCTAGACCAAAAGGCTAACCTATGTGGCCCACCTTGATGTATTTATGGCTCATTTGATGAGGCCTGATGTGATACATATGAGGCCCATGAGTGAGGCCCAGTGTGATGTATGTGAGGCACAGATGGTGAGGCCCCATGTGATGTATATGAGACCTATGAGTGAGGCCTGATGTGATGTATGAGAGGCCCATGGATGTGGCACATTGTGATGTATTTAAGGCCCATGGGATGTGGCCTATTGTGATATATTTTAAGCACAGGGGATGTGGCCCAAAGCAATGTATATGAGGACTAATGTGATATGTGATTCCACCATGATGTATGTAATGATGTTTATAATGGGCTATGCCTTGGGAGCAATGATGGTTTGATGTCCACATTATAAGAGTAATGATGGTTAAATGTCCACATTGTAACTCTCCCTAGGGCCCATTGTTAGGCCCATTCTCACCTCCCCTTAGTGGGTTAACCCAAACCGTTGGGCCCCCATGATAGGCTCATTCTTAATATGAGTAGGCCATCAGGCCCATCCTTGATATGAGGAGAGTGCATCATCACCATATAACATGCTTAGTATAGCTTCATGATCCATGCCCATGCGCATCATATATATGCTTAATATGAGGAGTGATTGATCATAGCACATGTCATTGGGCGGATTATTATGGGACTCCTTGATAGGAGAAGTTGCTCACATAAGGGCGCGGTACGCGCAGGATTACTGCATGACTGGATAGTATCATTCATGCACCTCGCATTTGTATGATTTGATTTCTATACACCCCAGTGACATCAGGGCCATAGCCTCCACAAGCATATCGTGGATGATAGGATTGGACACCGAAAATACTGTTACTTGCATTGGGGCACCATAGAAGTCCCTGGGTGAAAATCCCTAAACCCGATGGTACCATAGAATGACTCTAACGTCAAAACCAAGTGGATACATGAGCGTACGATAGCCATATACCAGTAGGTCGCATCTCCCACTATGTCATGGTAGGTTGGAAGGGGGTGTGGCCTTATCCACTTGAGGATAGGGGGCATAACTAGGCTGAGTTTGACCAGCTCATAAATGGGTCCGTTATCGACATGTCAGGCCCATATTGGCAGGTGTATAGTGAGGTCTCTTCCACTTGCATGGTTGCACGTCTAGTGGGCGGCGATCTGGTGCATAGTGTACTAGACCTTGGTGATATATATTCTAGAGATAAACTGTATTGATATGAGGATTCATATGAGATTTGGTATACTTGAGTTACACCTCGCATATGACATTGGCCCTATACACCTTACATCATATAGCCTTGGTACGGCTGATGACATTCATGGACTTACCAGCATTTTTGCATTACTCTGATATTGCATACTTGCATTTCTACCATGCACACATACTTTCACCACCCTCTAAGCTATCTATAAGCTTATGCACGACCGTTGAGTATAGGTGACGCTAAGACGTAGCTGAGTAGGAGCAGGGGCGTGCCAAAGAGCTTCTGGAGTTTTGTTATCATTATTATTGTATTTCCCTTTATGCGCATTATACTTAAGTTTGATCATAGTGAATTTTTGTTATGGTGTTCTCGTTATTGTTTGTGGGTTATGCTTATAGTTATGCTTATTACAAATCAAATTTATGTTGAAAATCCTCCTTATAGGATCCCAGGAGCAGAACCTTGTATATGGGTTCCAAGAGCCGAGAATGGGGTATTACGAAGGCTGTCGGTGCTGGATTCGTCGATCGAAAATTTTGTGAGCCCGGTTTCCAAGTTTGGGGCATGATAGGATCTCCATGGGCGTATTTTTAAGTATCCTTAAAACTCAATAGAGAAGAAACTTCGAGTTTTAAATTTTCATTTTCTATTCTGAGTTTTTCCAAATTCAGAAGTTTTGAAACTTAAATCAAGTTTTGCTTTTTCATAACAATAAAAAAGATGAGTTTTTCCAAAACAATATTTTCAAGTTCTTCTTTTAATTTAAGAAATTTTTCTTTTTGAATCTTTAACTTGACAACTATTTTGTAACTTTCCCTATATAGGGCATTATAGGCATCCTGAAGATCATCTTCATTTTCATTTTCAAGGTCACTCCTGAGATTCTCATAATCAGATAAGTTACAACTATCAGAGGAGGTGACTCTGGCTATAGTCATTAGGGCTTTCACTTCATTTGAAGTTTCTAGTTCTAATTCATCTGACTCAGAAGAACTTTCAGAGCCGGATGATTCATCCGAAGTAGCTAACATTGTAAGGCTCATATCTTAGTCCATACCTTTCCTTAAACCCCTGCGATCCTCCCCTTCAAATTCCAACAACCCACGAGCTGTAGTCGGCATTTGCGCGCGACCCTAAGTCGCACCCTGTCAACCCAAGTCAACTCGACCCGAGACTTGTACCTTTGCGATCGTGCCATTGCCGCGGTTCTAACGCCGCATCTCACACTCCAATGCGATACCCAGGCTAGGAGCTGTGGGCCCACATATATTTCGAGGAAACACAGTGCATTGCAAATTCTGATAGAGTCTTTACCACCTTTCGCATCAATCAATCAATCACAAGCCAAGTAAACAACTCATCCCTCTCTTACATAAGCCATCCCCAAAGTCAACTCTCTCTCTCTCCACCCATCCCTTTTCTTACACACACTCATCCCTTTTCTTACACACACCCATCCCTCTCATCCCATCCCTCTTACAACACCCTCTCCGCTCTCATTCTTTCTACCATTTCCCAAGCTTCCATGAGAGAAAAGCTCTAAGGAGAGAATAGCCAAGTGCGGCCCACTTCCTACCCCCTCATCTCACCATCCAACCGTTCAAACTTCATCATCCACCCTTAAAGAAGAAGCTTAGGAGCTTAGCATTTCAAGGAGCCTAGAAGATTTGCAATCGGTGGGTGTTTTGTAGGATTAGATTTCAATTTATGTGATGGACCAAGTGGGGCCTACCGATTGATGGTGTGGATCCTATTTGGGACCTATCTTAATGTATGTATTGATGCATGTATTAAGGGGGACCATAGTGAAGGGGCCCCTCCATCACACTGTTCACTTCTTCTCTCTTTCTCTCTCTCCCTTTCTTTTTATGGTGGTGATGATATGTGTTTGTGGCCCACCAGACATGTCCAACAATCCATGGTGGTCCACCACGTGGGACCCACCAGGTACAGGGTTTTATCCAGGTCATCTGTCCACACCTGGACATGAGGCCACATTGACAATGTGCCTCATCCAGGCCGTCCATCCGCTAGAAGTCCAGCACATCTAGACGAAGTAAAAAACATAAATATCAGATTGATGCAAAGCTCCTAGTGGGCCACACGTGTGGACCCACCTGATGCATGTCTTCCATCCATGCCATCCACCTTCTATGGATGGTGGAGGCCACCAATGTGTGAAATCCACACCATCTAAAGTGGATTGGCTGGAGTATCTCACCAGCTACATAGCTGCATATGACGTCAGCAATTCTGAGGGCCCAATCATGAAGTATGTGTATATCCAAACCGCCCACCTGGCAACAGGTGGGGCCCACCCCACACGTGCTACATGTGTGGGCAGGTGGGGCCCACCTTAATGTATGTATTTTATACCTAGGCTGTCCATCTGCTGGACGGCCAGTAGCTATAACTGCAGCTGCAATTGACGTCAACAAGTTCTGTGGGTCCGTCTATGATGTATGGGTGTGGGACCCACTGTTGATGTTTATGTTCTATATCCACACCATCTATCAGGTGGACCACACCACAAAACCAGTGGAGGATCGAACATCCACCATTGAAACCCGTTTGGGGTCACAAAAGTTCTGGATCAATATGGGATTTGTTTTTCCTCTTAATTCAGGTCTTTGTGACCATGTGAACAGATTAGATGGAAAATAAACATTATGGTGGGCCCCTGCCTTGATGATGTGTTGTACATCACACCGTCCATCGCTAGACGGTGCTATGTGGGAGCACCGTGATGTATTTGTTATCCACGCTATCCGTTTGCTGGACGGGTGGGGTCCTCGTTGATGTATATATTCTATATCCGCATCGTCCATCACTGGACGGTGTTGTATGGAATGCACCATGATGTATGTATTTTATGTCCACGCCGTCCATCTGCTGGGCCCACCTAATGTATGTATTTCATCCTTGTTATCCACGTGGGACCAAGGTGATGTAAGTGTTTTATCAGCGCCGTCCGGACCGCTGGACATGCGGCCCACTTGATGTAGGTGTTGTACACCCATGCTGTTCATCTGGTGGGCCATTTGGAATGTGCAGGGCCCACCCCAATATGATGTTTTATAGCCCATTGATGAGGCCCATTGTGATGTATAATAAGGCCCAATATGATGTGTATGAGGCCCATATAATGAGGCCAATGTGATGTATATTGGCCCATATGATGAGGCCCAATATGATGTATTTGAGGCCCAAATGATGAGGCCCAATATGATGTATTTGAGGCCCACATAGTGAGGCCCAATATGATGTATATAAGGCCCATATAATGATGCACGATGTGATGTATATTGGCCCATATGATGAGGCCCGATGTGATGTATATTGGCCCATACGATGAGGCCCGATGTGATGTATACGAGGCCCGTATGATCAAGCCCATTTAGAAGTAGATTAAGCCAATGAGTGAGGCCCATTATGTTGTATGTGAGGCCCTTATGTGAGGCCATGGGCCCCACTATATGTTTGGGTCTATATGGGCCACTCCTTGGGAGCAATGTTGGTTAAATGTCCACATTGATGAGCAATGATGGTTAAATGTCCTCATTGTGACCTTCCCTTAGGCCTTGTTTGGCCCATTCTCATCATTCTCTAAGTGAGTTGACCCTAATCATTGGGCCCCATTTGCATGATCCATCTATTCCTATTGGACTATCCTAAGATGTTGGGCCCCTATTGGTTGTTAGTAGGATTATTTCTTTTATTTTAAAGTCCATCTAGGGCTTATTTGGGCTCCCCTAGGGCATCTAGCAGGGCTATATGATAGTATGGAGAAGGAACCCTTTCTGAATCCTTAGGAATGTAGGTAGGCCACCTAGGCCCAACCTTAATGTGATGAGAGTTCATCATCGCAGTAGACAGAGGGATCCGTGCTATCAGATTTGTTATACCCACAGTTAAGGACTGACCTTGATGTTATGGGTCTATTGTCCACCTATGGACCCCGCCTTGTATATAGGTCGATTATCGATGCCGACTATGAGTACGTGCTAGTATAACATCATGATATAAGCCATTGAGATGGTATGAGGCCCATTGTGATTGTATTAGGCTCATTCTCATTTCCCCTTAGTGGGCTAATCCAAATTGATGGGCCCCTATTATTATTAGTATGATTCATCTCACCTTATTAGGTTATCCCAATTCTTTGGGTCCTCATTGATGCTAGTAGAATTACCCAAACTTGGAAGCCCACTCTTAGGCCCAGGAGTAAGCCACCTAGATCTATCCTTGTTATGAGGAGGATGGATCATCACCTCTGGCCATAAGAAAGAAAACTGTGGTATTAGATTTGGTGTATCCGCTATTAAGGATCGATCCTCATGTTATGGATTAGATTTATTGTCCTTCTATAGACCCGACCATATATAAGCCGATTATTGATTATGACTATATTAGTATACGCACTAAGTATGTGTTAGTATAACATTATGATTGTATAAGGTCATTACAAGGTTAATTGTTATATGAGGCCCATTGTGACCATGTGAGGCCCGTTGTGATTGTATGAAGCCCATTGTGATTATATGAGTCCCATTGTGATTGTATGAGATCATTATGATTGTATGAGATCCATTGTGATGGTACGAGGCCCATTGTGAATGTATGAGGCTCATTATAAGGCTCATTATGATTGTATGAGGCCCAATTATGATGTAAGAGGCCTATCATATATGCAAGGACCATTATATGCATGAGGTCCATTGTATGTGTGAGACCCACCATGTGTAGGTGATTATTGCATATCACCCATTCACCTATAAGGGCCATGGGCCATCTTATACCAGCCCACTATGATGTATGTGATTATAATCATGCCTGGTATACTTCATGATACATCCCCATACGCATCATTCGCATGCTTGTTATGAGGAGTGATTTAGCATAGCATGCGCCATTGGGCTGATTGTTTATAGGACTCCCTGAGAGATGGAGTTACCCCATATGAGCACGCGGTATGCGCAGGTTTGATGCATGACTGGATGGTATGACTCATGTATCTCACATTTTGTGATATGACCACCATATGCCCTAAGGATATCAGGGTCGTGGCTTCCATAGGTATGTCATGGATGGTTAAATGGGACACCGAAAATGTTTAGTTCTAGTATACGGGCGTGATAGATGTCCTTGGGTAAAAATTCCTAAACTCCCGAGGCCAGGGGATGCCCCAATGTCTAGATCGAGTGGATATACATGAGCGCATGAGGGCCGTATACCAGTAGGTCGTGTCTCCCACTCTATCGTTGTCGGTTGAGAGGGGGTGTGGCCTTACCCGCCTGAGGGAGTAGGCAATGTTAGGCTGAGTCTGACCAACTCATAAATGGGTCCACTATTGATGAGCCGGGCCGATATTGGTATATAGATAGTGAGGTCTCTTCTACTTACCCAGTTGTGCCCTTGATGGGGCAGTAAGCTGACGTAGAGTGTACTAGACCCCGGTGATGATCCTAAAGATATGCGGTACTAATATATGGACTTATTAAGCAGGAGTTGTATACTCAGCATTTTACTCATTCATTTATTCATTCACTATCCACTCGGGCTGGTGGTGCGCCACTAATTTGTTATGTGTACCTTCACAAAAGCCAGGATTTCAGTTGGGGCACATGACCAACCTGAGATTAGGAGTTTACCACATTGAGTCTAGCTATCCAAATTTAGGTGTCGGACTGGTTTGGATAGAAGTCCCTTATGATGGACCCCACAGCTTGCGATACTACGTATTATCATCCGGACTTCACACTCTAGTTTGGTCATTTCTTTCTCACCGCATATTGCATTGCATCCTCAGCACATAACATTTGGTTTTTTATGCTTTTGTATTACATAGCTTGAATGAGGTTGATGGTATTATAGACTCGCCAAGATCTACATATTGCATTTACATCCGCGACATATGGCATTTGGGTTACTATGTTTCTGTATTTATATGTCGTAGATGAGGCTGATGGTATTTGTGGCTCTTTAGAATTGTATATTGTATTACATCATCGGTATCTGATATTTGGCTCATTATGACTTCGCATTATATAACCGATCAACATTGCATCTCTGATATTGAATGACTTATAGCCTTGCCAGTATTCTTCTTACGCTGATATTTGTGCTTGGAACTTATCTTGTGCATATACATATACCACCCTCTAAGATTTCTATTTAAGCTTATACACGACGGATGTGTGCAGGTGATGACAGGATGTAGTTTTGCTGAGGCAAGAGCATGCGGCAGAGCTTCTAAAGCTTTTGGCATTTATCTTGTATTTTTCCTTCATGTATTGTACTCCAATTTTTTATTTTAGTGGATATGTGATCATGAAGTTGCCTTTATGATTTGGGAAAACTTGTGATTATGCTTATCTACAAAGAAATTCATGTTGAAAATCCTCCTTGTAGGATCCCAGGATCGGAATATGGTGTATGGGCGCTGGAAGCCGAGAATGGGGTATTACGGAGGCTGTCGGCACCAGATTCGGCGATCGGGAATTTTGTGAGCCCGGTTTTTGAGTTTGGGGCGTGACAAATATGCCCTTTCTTTTTAACTTATCCCTTTTGGGACATTTATTTGCCAAATGCCCATATTCATGGCAGTTGAAATATTGATTGTCTTTTATAGATTTTTAATTTTTATATTTTCCCTTTCTCTTATCAGAAGGTTTTTGAAAATCAACTCTTTTCTTACTTTTGAAAATCCTTTAAAACTTTTTAGTAAGTAAGGCCATATCATCCTCTATATCTTCAGTATCAGAATTAACATTGTTATCTTTTGAAATAGATTTGGATGACTTAAGAGCAATGGACTTACCTTTGGGAGCTTTAAAATTTAACTCGTATGTTTGAAGAGAACCAACTAACTCCTCAACCTTCATTTGATCAGTGTCTCTTAGTTCCTGAATGATAGTTACTTTGGAATTGAACCTCTCAGGAAGAGATCGTAGTATTTTATCACAGACTTTGCTTTCTAAGATTCCATCTTCTAGACCCCACATAGAATTAACTATGTCATTTAATTTCATATAGAATTCCATGAAAGTTTTATTTTCTTTCATATGAATTTGCTCAAACCTTGTAGTGAGGATTTGAAATTTAGATTTCTTGACAATAGTAGTTCCTTCGTGTGTCATTTCAAGAATATCCTAAGCTTGTTTATCTGTATCACATGAAATGATTCTTTTGAATTCATCAGGTGATAAAGCACATGTAATTGCATTTAAAGCCTTTACGTTTGCACTGCTTTCATTTTTCTGAGTGTAGTCCATAAATAAAAAGGAGTTTCTTTAATGGACTTGGTTCCATCACTGCTTAGAACCTCAAACACGGGTGGTTTCATTTGGTTATAGTGGCATGCCACACACTTTCATATATGAATTTGAAGAAAATTCTCATTCTGGCTTTCCAATAAGCATAATTTGAGCCATCAAAGGGTGGTGGCCTGGTAATAGACAAGCTATCGAAATTTGACATAATGAAAGCTCTAGATCTTTAAACTTGAGCAACTTAATCCAAGAAAATGAGCAACGTAGCTTTGATACCACTTATAAGGGACGAGCTCTCAGTCCTAAAAGGGGGGGGGGGGTGAATAGGACTATGCTAATATAAAAATTAAAGAACTGAAAGATTAAATAAATCAGAACTAATCAGAGATATCAACTGTAATAGTATTGAGAAATTGATTCAAACCTTGTTCAAAGGACAACCTTACACCAAAAATAAATGTTTTAGGTAGGACAACCTGATTTCTTGAACGTAATAAGGATCAAGGTCACAAACTAAAACATGAGGAATATGAAAGAAAGCTATCTATTACAAGCATTCACCAAATGTACATAAAAAGATTACAACCATTCAACACATACATCACATACATCATTCACCACAAAACACCAGGAGTTATAGTGGTTCGGTGTGCACACCAACTGTTCTCAAATAGCCACACTTACTCCACTCCCAATAATCACAACCCACATGATATTGGTGTTCACTAATAATCAAGGTTTTCTTAGGTTCACCTTAAAACCTATACAGTTGTGTTTTCAAATGGGCTATCACAATCAAAACTCCACGCTGAGATTTTCTGGCTATCTCAGTCAAAACCAATATAGAGATTTTCTGGATATCTCAAGAAACCAAAAATGAATAAAGAATAATATTTATCTTCTTCTAAAGATGCTCTTTGATGCAGCCCATAGAACCGCTTCTCTTGGTGTAGAAATGTTCAATGTCCAATAACACATTCAAGGGTTCTAGGTTCTAAATTTATTTTAAATTAATTCAAACCTTGGGCTACTTGTTTGAATTCCTTAAATCTAATAAACAAGAGTATAAACTCCCTTTATAACATAAGATTCATAAAAGAGATCAAGAATTTACAAAACAAAACGCTATTAAGAAGATTTAAAATTACTGTATGAAAAGGCCAAGCTATATGTCCTAGAGGGGGGGTGAATAGGACAGTGCCAAATTAAAACTTATAACAGTAGAATTAAAATGAATATGATAGCCAAAGTAAATCACAATGCAGTAAATTAAAATAACCTCAAAATTCAGATCTTGAGAGGTTGATACAAACGTTGTTCTAAGGACAACCTTACACCAAAAACAGAGTTTATGGTAGGACAACCTTATTTCTAGAAAGATCTTTGTATCAAGTCTCAAACCGAAGAGGAATACAATAATAAATATAAACTGAATTGAAATAACTTGTAATTAAAAATGTATTGTTCTAGGGACAGCCATACACCATAAAAATGGCAGGGCAACCTTGCTGGAACAACTTTCAAATGAAATTGAAAATCAAGCTGATAAAGGAATAGCAGAAAATAAATTCTAAGCTATTACAACATTCTCACAAAGCTTGAATTAAATAATTACAACATTCACCACCATACATACATCCCACAAAAGAATAAAAAATTAGAAATATAAATCATTCAAACACAAGGGTTTATAGTGGTTCGCCTGTGTGTTCACCAACTGTTAAACAACAGCCACACAAAAAGCTACTCCACTCCTAATATCCTCACACAGGGATATTAGCGTTCACTAAAAATAGGTTTTCCCAGGTTCACCCAAAACCCTTACAATTGTGTCTTTGTATGTGGGCTTACACAATTAAAAAAACCCCACTTCTGAGTTTTCCTGGCTTTCCTCAGATAACCAATATAACAAGATTTTTCTGGCAAATCTTGAAAGAAACCAAAATAATAGAAAGGAATTTACAATATGTAAAATACCTGAATATCTCCTTCGTTGTAGCAGCCCGGTAGAACCAAATCAAAGTAGATGATTGAATGTCCAAGTTTAATGTCCAGTACTTGATTACAGTGGTTCTAATTCTAATAGATTTTAAATTAAACCAAATAGGGCTTGCCTTAATTAATTTTGATTCCAAAGAAAGGGAATAACAATTCCTCTTATCAAATCAGATTGGAATAGCAGAAACAAAATCAATTAAATAAAGCTAAGGAAAGAGAATATTAAATAAGCACACTTAGCTTAGATGGAGCACAGAATTAACTCTCAGAAGTTCGACGAAGATTGGCTTGAAAGGATTAAGTAATTCGATAATTTCTTCTGAGATTCGTGCACTATTTATAGGTGAGAAGATCGGGTCTTCGACTGGTCTAGAGTGCTCTTCGACTAGTCGAAGCCATAACAGATATTTGAAAAATTCAGCAGGATATGCTTTGACCGTTCTACGACTGGTCGTAGGTCACCTACGACTGGTCGTAGGTTTCCTTCGACTGGTCGTAGGTTCAGAAAATCTTCGCTGGACTTCGAGTCGAAGATTGTACGACTGGTCGAAGATCAGTCGACACTGTTCCTACGACTGGTCGAACAGATTCCTGGACTAGTCGAAGGCTAACAGATTTTATCCGAAATTTGTAACAAACTCACGACTGGTCGAGGATTTTCTTAGACTGGTCGAAGCAAGAAGGCCTAGGACTAGTCGAAGAACAGACCAATCACATATAAAATAACATTCGACTTATGTATCCAAAATGACCTACTTCTAAGGTCAACCTATGGTCAATCAAACTTCAACCAAGAAGTATGGACATTGAAACATTCGGAACTTGAGGCCTTGAAGTATGAGCTTTGTAATCTTGATGTAGATCAAACCTTGATGTAGCTCAATCTTGAAAGTGTACAAACTGCCTTGAACTCTTCTTGAAGTCTTGCAGCTTGAGTCTTGTCATGTGAGCTTTGCTTGTTGTGAGCTTAGCTTGTTGTGAGCTTAGCTTGTTCATGAATGTTGATCCTTGAAAGAGCTTCACTTAAGCAAGTTATATATAACATAACATTGATTTTGGCACCACAAATTTGACAACCGATAGAGATAAAAACTATAGCACTTACAATCTCCCCCTTTGTCAAATTAGTGACAAAACACATAACCAGACAAAAGTAAAACAACTGGTTAATACCTGCAAATCAATATTCAATATTCAACATTCAACCAGTTTCATTCAACAAGATCAAACATATATTCCCCCTAACTCCCCCTGAGAAACATAACCAATGCTACTCCCCTCACAATCACATTAAGAACAAACCATTCTCCCCCTTTTTGTCACAATATGACAAAGGAGAACTAAATAAAGGAAGTCATGAAAGGAAACATGAGGAAGTAAGAGAGTATAGCAAAAGATTCATAGAGATACTCAAGATAGCATCACATATATTCAGCATAAATATTACATCAAGAACAAATATCCAGCATAAAATCCAACTCAAACTCAAGCAAATAAGTGCTAAGTAATAAAGTTATTACAGACCAAAAGTCTCATAAAAACTAGTCAGAACTAGAGCTTGATGAAGGAGCAGGAATAGAGGGATCAAGTTGGTGCATGCCTTTGTTCAAGCGCCTTAGATATTTGCGCATGTATTTGAATTGCAAATCATGAGCAAC
This sequence comes from Magnolia sinica, assembly GCF_029962835.1. Taxonomy (NCBI): domain Eukaryota; kingdom Viridiplantae; phylum Streptophyta; class Magnoliopsida; order Magnoliales; family Magnoliaceae; genus Magnolia; species Magnolia sinica. Next base: position 51,078,663 of record NC_080585.1, on the reverse strand, counting down.
AGACATGTTTTCCAACTTAACATTTATATCCTCAACTTTACCCTCTAATGCACTCAGACGTGCATCAACATCAGATGGTACAAAATCTGGATCATTTGCTGAGTCAGAATCCAGTTCCTCAAAAATGTCATCCATATTAATGTCAACACTAGCTTCTTCATAACCACCATCACCACCACCACCTTGTTCAGGAAGCAGATCCAACTTCATCTTATTAATATTTGTATTGTTGAAGATCAGATGATGGATAGGTGCTTCATCAACAGGCATATCGACTAACATATGAGTAGCCAATACAGTCATAAAATAAGCAAAAGGAATGTCACTATGACCAGGATGGAGTCGAAACTGAATAATGAAATGACAGATTAAGGATGGCAAACAAATCTGAGTACCATTTGAGATAGCATGGATAACACGAACCATAAACGAAGTCAAGTCAGATTTATTACCCGAACGAGGATACAGATTAGACACAAAGATTCTGTGGAGAATTCTGTATTTGGGTAACAAATACCTTGCGGGGAGCACATTCCCTTTTTGAGTCCATTGAACATCCATATTGCACAAGTCTCTAGTGAGCATGCATTTTTCAGCCATTGAGGGTTTATCAGTTAAATTATGAATCGGAATACCCTCATCATTCACAGGAATTTCCATAAGGGCTGAAATTAAATGACAATCAACGTCAAATGGCCCTTCTCTAGTAGAAATTTGAAATGTTAAATTATCCTATGAAAATGCACTAATACATGTAAACATGGATTGGGCAATGGACCGGTATGCAGGCCCACCCCAATGCAATAAGTTAACCCAACCTACAGCTTCAAGCATAGGAAGGATGTCAAAAGGTGCAATATGATTGACATCAACAGGATGTTCAACGATAACATTACGAGATCTAATATCCCTAACATATGATGAATCATCATTAGGAACAGGAAGATGACGTTTAGAGATAGCGGTCGATCTGGAGGAAGAAGAAGGACAACGTGAAGTAGTTTTTCTACCTCTAGAAGCCATTTGCAACAAGGATTTTAAGAAAATAGGAAGTTGCAAAGGATTGAGAAGTAGGTTTGATCAAAACAGATTTTTCACAATTTAAACCCCAAATCTCAAAGATTTTCAAAATAAAAAGCTTCAAGAGAGAAAAGGAAGCAATCTAGACACTAATATGTAAGAAAAATGGGATTTGGAACACTAACCTTGAAGGACTTGAAGGATGGGTTCGACGAGTCGAAGTTCGGCTCCAAGGAGAAGAAAGAAGAAATGAGGAAGAAAGTGAAAAAATCCCCAATTTGAGGTGAAACCCGTGTTCCACGACTGGTCGTGGGTATCTACAACCGATCGTAGTATGACTGGTCGTGTATACTCACGACTGGTCGAATAAACCCCAAAAAATTCAATTTTCTAGCAATTTAAACAAAAATTGGAATTCAATCTAGCAAATATATACAATATTATACAAGATGGCATAAATTATCAATTTAAAATACACATGCCAAGATCAAATTTCATCTTTTTGAACCTGCTTTTATCAAGAGGTTTTGTGAAAATATCAGCACGTTGATCTTCAGTAGGAATATATTCTAGAGATATAACTTTTTCTTCTACTAATTCCCTTATATAATGAAATCTAATGTCAATATGCTTAGTACAAGAATGCTGAATAGGATTTTTGAAATATTTATCACACTGGAATTATCACAATGTAATAACATAGAATCCTGTTTAATTCCATAATCACTTAACATTCGTTGCATCCAAACAAGCTGTGTACATGCATTACCAGCTGCGATATACTCAGCTTCAGCTGTTGAACGTGATATAGAATTTTGTTTCTTACTAAACCAGGAAACTAGACAATTTCCAATGAAAAAACAACCACCACTGGTTGATTTTCTATCATATAGATTACCAGCCCAGTCAGCATCCGAGTACCCAGCTAATTGGACATTGTTTTCATGAGGATACCAGAGACCAAGATTTACAGTACTTGTGACATATCTAATAATTCGCTTGACAACAATCAAGTGAGATTCTTTTGGATCAGATTGATATCTTGCGCAAATACTAACACTTAGAGAAATATCAGGTCTACTAGCAGTTAAATATAGCAAACTACCAACCATACTCCGATAAAGTTTTGAGTCAACATTTTTACCATTAGAGTCTTTTGATAGTTTCAGGGTAGTACTCATAGGAGTATCGAAATTCTTGCCATTCTTAAATCTAAATCTCTTGATTAGATTCAAGGCATATTTAGATTGAGAAATGAATATTCCTTCAGGTTGTTGCTTTACTTGCAATCCAAGGAAATAAGTCAATTCCCCAACCATGCTCATTTCAAACTGTGATTTCATCAAATCTGCAAACTCAGTAGTTAAGTCAGTACAAGTTGATCCATAAATGATATCATCAACATAAATCTGTACCATTAAGATATGATCATTATGTTTCTTAACAAATAGAGTTTTATCAACAGATCCCATTTGAAAATTATGACTTAAAAGAAATTTTGTTAGTTTCTCATACCATGCCCTAGGTGCTTGTTTTAATCCATAAAGTGCCTTTTTAAGCCGATATACATGATCAGTATTTTTGGAATCTTCAAAATCCATTGGCTGTTCAACATAGACTTCTTCATGTAAATCGCCATTTAGAAAAGCACTTTTCACATCCATCTGATAGATCTTTATCTTTCTAAAACATGCAATGGATATAAATAGTCTGATAGATTCAAGACGTGCTACTGGTGCAAAGGTTTCATCGAAATCAATCCCTTCAATTTGAGTATAACCTTGTACCACCAGTCTAGCCTTGTTTCTAATTATATTTCCACATTCGTCAGACTTATTTTCTAAAATCCATTTTGTTCCAATGATGTGTTTATCTTTAGGTCTTGGTATGAGATACCAAACATCATTTCTTACGAATTGGTTGAGTTCACTTGCATCGCAACAATCCAGTTCTCATCAGCCAGAGCTTCTTTTACGTTAGATGGTTCAATTTGAGATGTAAAACATACATAATTACATATATCCTCAAGTTGTCTACGGGTGCGAGCACCGGTGAGAGGATTTCCAAGAATTTGTGTGGTTGGATGATCTTTAACAGTCCTCAACTCAGAATCAGTTTGATTCGATGAAGTATCGAGTTTATCAATGATTAGTACTTTATCATTATCTGAATTAGAAATTGGTGTGTTTAAGTGATCATCAATGACAACATTAATGGATTCTTGAATCACACCAGTCCTTTTGTTTAAGACCCTATAAGCTCAACTGTTTAAAGAATATCCTAGAAAAATACCTTCATCACTCTTCGTATCGAATTTTCCTAAATTTTCACGATCACGTAAAATATAGCACTTGCTGCCAAAAACTCAAAAGTATTTAACAGTAGGCTTTCTATTGAACCACAATTCGTAAGCCGTTTTATTATTATCTTTGCTAGTGTATACTCGGTTAATAATATAGCAAGCTGTGTTGACTGCTTTAGCCCAAAGATTTTTAGAGAGCTTCATGCTATTCAACATGACGTTAGCCATTTCTTGAAGCACCCTATTCTTTCTTTCAACAATTCCATTTTGTTGTGGAGTTTTGGGAGCAGAGAATTCATGTAATATTCCTTGGTCGGTACAGAACTTCTCAAAATTGCTATTCTCAAATTCAGATCCATGATCACTATGAATTTTACTAATTTGAGAAGATTTTTCAGTTTGAATCCTTTTGAGAACTTTTCTTACTTCTTCAAGGGTTTCAGATTTGTCCCTTAAGAAGACTACCCACGTATATCTGGTAAAGTCATCAACTATTACCAGGATATACTTTTTACCACCACGACTTTCCATTCTGGTAGGTCCTATCAGATCCATGTGGAGAAGTTCGAGTGGTCTAGATGTGGTATTTGAATTCACCTTTTTGTGTGAGTTCTTTGTTTGTTTCCCTATCTGGCACTCACCACATATTTTATCTAATTTCTGAAGTTTGGGTAAACCTCTTACAAGTTCTCGTTTGCTCAATCGATATAAATTTTGATAATGTACATGTCCAAGACGTTTGTGCTATAAGTCAGTCTCGTCTGTATGGACCATGTAACATGTTTGATTAGATGAGCTGGATTCACTAATAATATAGCAATTTTCAGACGTTCTACGTCCAGTTAAAATTACAGAACCCTTATTGTTTAGTATTTCACAGCTTTGATTAGAAAACCGAACATTATGGTTATTATCACATATTTGTGATATACTAAGCAAGTTGTGCTTTAGGCCTTCAACGTATAAAACATTTTTAAACACAGGAAGATTAAAAAGTTAAACCGTACCTTGGCCTATAATCTTGCAGTTGCTACCATCACCAAATGTGACTGAACCATTAGTCATATCTTTCAGATCGGTGAATAAAGCTTTGTCACCTGTCATATGCCTGGAGCATCCACTGTCTAGGTACCACTTTGAATGACTTGTTGCTTTGAAAGCAGTGTGAGCAACCAAGCAGGTGACTTTAGGAACCCATTTCATAACTGTTTTGGGTTTAGGAACATAGTTGGTCTTCTTTTGTGTACATTTGTAGGAATGACCTATAGAGTTAGATTTTAAGAGCTCCTTGAGTAAATCAACTATCTTTTCAGCTAGTGGATTTCGTTTCTGATTAAAGTTGACATGGCTGTTTCTATGTTTTTAAAAAGTTTTTGAATTTTTAGAAAAATCTTGATAAGTACTTTTCCCTTTTGAGTTTGAGGACTCTCCTTTAACAAACATAGGAGGAGTATACATTTGTTTAGGAGATAAATTTTTATCATAGCCCAACCCGGATCGATCGCCACATTTTCTAGATCCGGATAAAAGTTTCTCTAACTTTGGATCACCTTGGGCATATTTCCATGTGTCCTTTAGACTCAGAAGAGAAGATACTTCAGTTTTAAGATTCTCGATTTCAGATTTTAAATCAACAATTAGTGAGTTTTTGAATTCCAAATCGCATTTTGATTTTTCAAAACAATCTGAAATTTGTGATTTTCTAAGACAAGTGATTCAAAACAATTTTTGAGTTTAGAAAACTTTTCTTTTTGAATTTTAAGTTTGACAGCAATTTTACAACTTTCCTTATATAGGGCATTGTAAGTGTCTTGAAGATCATCTTCATTTTCACATTCACTATTCAGAGTTTCTTCACTTCTAGAGTCATTATCTGAAAATGTGAATTTGGCTAGAGTCATAAGAGCTTTAACCTCATTGCCCGACTCAGTATCAGAATCTTCTGATTCAGAAGAACCTTCAGAATCAGATGATTCATCCCATGTAGCCAACATACCCTTCTTCTTGGGTTTGTCCCTTTTAGGACATCTATTTGCTAAGTGCCCATATTCTAGACAGTTGTAACATTGACTATCTTTCAAAGATTTTCGAGATTTGGGTCTAAACTTCTTTTTGTCATTTGATTTTTGAAAATCAACCCTTTTCTTGCTTTTGAAAATCTTGTAAAAATTTTTAGCTAAAAGAGCCATATCATCTTCTGAATCAGAATTTTCTTCTGAATTACATTTAGAAGATTTTAGTGCGATAGATTTTCCTTTAGGAGCTTTAAAGTTTAACTCATAGGTTTGTAGTGAACCAACTAGTTCTTCTACCCTCATATTATCCGTATCACGAAGTTCCTGGATCGCAGTTACTTTAGAATTGAACCGTTCAGGAAGTGAGCGTAATATTTTTGCACACACTTTACTTTCTGGGATTTTGTCGCCAAGACCCCACATTGAGTTTACAATGTCATTCAATCTAGTGTAAAAGTCCATAAACATTTCATTTTCCTCCAAATGAATTTCTTCAAATCTGGTTGTGAGGAGTTGGACTTTAGATTTTTTGACAATTGTAGTACCCTCGTGTGTCATTTCTAATATATCCCAAGCTTGCTTTGCAGTATCACAGGAAATGATTCTTTTGAACTCATCCGGTGATAGTGCGCAAGTAATTGCATTTAGTGCTTTAGCATTTGCACTACTCTCACTTTTCTGAAGAGTGGTCCATTGGTAATATGGTGTGACTTTCATTGATTTTGAACCGTCAACCCCAAGTAACTTCCATGATAGGAGGATTCCATTTAGTCACCGTGGCTTGCCACACATTTTCATCCATTGATTTGAGGAAGATCCTCATTCGGCTTTCCAATAGGCATAGTTGGAGCCATCAAAGGGTGGAGGCCTAGTGTATGTTAAATGGGTCGTGGTTTGCATGCTACATGTGGCGCTTATTCAGGACGCTCGCTCAAAATCAGAAGGAAAGGTCGTAGTTTTTAACCACTGAAAAGGCCAAGCTATATGTCCTAGAGGGGGGGTGAATAGGACAGTGCCAAATTAAAACTTATAACAGCGGAATTAAAATGAATATGATAGCCAAAGTAAATCACAATGCAGTAAATTAAAATAACCTCAAAATTCAGATCTTGAGAGGTTAATACAAACGTTGTTCTAAGGACAACCTTACACCAAAAACAGAGTTTATGGTAGGACAACCTTATTTCTAGAAAGATCTTTGTATCAAGTCTCAAACCGAAGAGGAATACAATAATAAATATAAACTGAATTGAAATAACTTGTAATTAAAAATGTATTGTTCTAGGGACAGCCATACACCATAAAAATGGCAGGGCAACCTTGCTGGAACAACTTTCAAATGAAATTGAAAATCAAGCTGATAAAGGAATAGCAGAAAATAAATTCTAAGCTATTACAACATTCTCACAAAGCTTGAATTAAATAATTACAACATTCACCACCATACATACATCCCATAAAAGAATAAAAATTAGAAATATAAATCATTCAAACACAAGGGTTTATAGTGGTTCACCTGTGTGTTCACCAACTGTTAAACAACAGCCACACAAAAAGCTACTCCACTCCTAATATCCTCACACAGGGGATATTAGCGTTCACTAAAAATAGGTTTTTCCAGGTTCACCCAAAACCCTTACAATTGTGTCTTTGTATATGGGCTTACACAATTAAAAAAAACCCCACTTCTGAGTTTTCCTGGCTTTCCTCAGATAACCAATATAACAAGATTTTTCTGACAAATCTTGAAAGAAACCAAAATAATAGAAAGGAATTTACAATATGTAAAATACCTGAATATCTCCTTCGTTGTAGCAGCCCGGTAGAACCAAATCAAAGTAGATGATTGAATGTCCAAGTTTAATGTCCAGTACTTGATTACAATGGTTCTAATTCTAATAGATTTTAAATTAAACCAAATAGGGCTTGCCTTAATTGATTTTGATTCCAAAGAAAGGGAATAACAATTCCTCTTATCAAATCAGATTGGAATAGCAAAAATAAAATCAATTAAATAAAGCTAAGGAAAGAGAATATTAAATAAGCACACTTAGCTTAGATGGAGCACAGAATTAACTCTCAGAAGTTCGACGAAGATTGGCTTGAAAGGATTAAGTAATTCGATAATTTCTTCTGAGATTCGTGCACTATTTATAGGTGAGAAGATCGGGTCTTCGACTGGTCTAGAGTGCCCTTCGACTAGTCGAAGCCATAATAGATATTTGAAAAATTCAGCAGGATATGCTTTGACCGTTCTACGACTGGTCGTAGGTCACCTACGACTGGTCGTAGGTTTCCTTCGACTGGTCGTAGGTTCAGAAAATCTTCGCTGGACTTCGAGTCGAAGATTGTACGACTGGTCGAAGATCAGTCGACACTGTTCCTACGACTGGTCGAACAGATTCCTGGACTAGTCGAAGGCTAACAGATTTTATCCAAAATTTGTAACAAACTCACGACTGGTCGAGGATTTTCTTAGACTGGTCGAAGCAAGTCTAGGACTAGTCGAAGAACAGACCAATCACATATAAAATAACATTCGACTTATGTATCCAAAATGACCTACTTCTAAGGTCAACCTATGGTCAATCAAACTTCAACCAAGAAGTTTGGACATTGAAACATTCGGAACTTGAGGCCTTGAAGTATGAGCCTTGTAATCTTGATGTAGATCAAACCTTGATGTAGCTCAATCTTAAAAGTGTACAAACTGCCTTGAACTCTTCTTGAAGTCTTGCAGCTTGAGTCTTGTCTTGTGAGCTTTGCTTGTTGTGAGCTTAGCTTGTTGTGAGCTTAGCTTGTTCATGAATGTTGATCCTTGAAAGAGCTTCACTTAAGCAAGTTATATATAACATAACATTGATTTTGGCACCACAAATTTGACAACAGACAAGGATAAAAACTATAGCACTTACACTGTACTCTAGCTTGAAGAAGATGGGGACTTTTCTCTCTCAAAGTGAAGGCAATTTGTGGCTTTTTATGAATGAATTAGAATGAGAAAAGGCCTCTATTTATAGGCTGAAAATCGGTTGCTTCGACTGGTCTAAGGTCTCATTCGACTCGTCTAAGAATCAACCAAATTTTAAATTTTGGGCGCGATAGGATAAAATCATTCTTCGACTGGTCGAAGGCCCTGCTCGACTGGTCAAGGGCCCTGTTCGACCGGTCGAGCACAGCCTTCGACTGGTCGAGGGTGCCTTGAAATGGTTACAGGACTTTAAGTCGAGCACCCTTCAACTGGTCGAGGAACCAACAGAAAAAGTCCATTTTTCAGTTCAAATCTTGGACTGGTCAAAACTTTCCCTAGATTGGTCGAACCAAAGCCTAGACTAGTCGAACTAAGGCTTAGACTAGTCGAACAAAAGCCTAACCAAAGTATGTTTAGCATATGAAAGAACTTAAGTATAAGGTCTCTCTAAGGTCAATTATACCTGAAATTATTGGACATTGAAGTATATACCTTGAAACTTCTACTTGAATCTTCAGTAACGTTCAATGGATCTTCTACTTGATGTAAACTTGTAGTTGTAGCTTGATCTTGAACTTGAAGTGAAGTAGAGCTTGAATACTTTGAACTTGAAGTAACCATCTTCATGTCTTGTTCTTAAACTTGCACTTTCCAACTTCATACGTTGATCTTGAAGATGAACTTTCCATCTTGATTCACTTGAAGGTAAACTTTCCATCACTTGTGTGAACCACATTATAAGTCGTTTTGTCGCATCAAAATTTAACAAAATAAGGGTGCTTTATACATCACAGCACTTACAAATTCACATGATGGTTTAATAAGAATCACATTCACAAAATTTAAAAGAATATACCCTAATAGTGATCATATAATGCACTTATTTTCCAATTGAGGAAGGTGTTGGAAGTGGGTCCAAGGATGATACAGTACAACAGCTCAACACTATCACGTTGGAGGCATGGGACGTGTTGGATATAGTGGTTATCGATAAGCCTAATCATAGTATGACACAACAACCTCAAAGCATAATATATATCGATCCATATGGACAGATGCCTTATTACCACGAATCTGGTTAAGAATGAGACTACAGTTAACCTATTACCATGGAGAATCACCATGCCAAAATCATGAATTTACAATGGACTAGATCCGTTATAAAACCAAATTAACTGTTGCATGGTCCGTCACTATTTGTCGGGTCGCAAAAATTAAACGATGGATGGGAAGCGATGGATTTAGTCCGTTGCAAAATTGCTACAGATCCTATCCGTCGTAAAAATTAAAAATCCATCACTTAATTATGGAAAAACCCACCCGAATTATTCATCATTTTAAATTTTATCAATGGATACAATCCGTCGCTGATCTTAGGAGAAGCGAAAGACCTCAAATCTGTCTTCAATTTTTGACTTGATCAGAAATTAGCGACAGATTTAGTCTGTCGCTAAAATTTCTATGAAAAAAAAAAAGGACTTTTTTTTCAAAGCTGTTATATCTGATAGCCATCCAAAAAAAAAACAAATGATTATTTAATAAGAATCACATTCACAACATTCAAAATAATATACCTTACCAGTGATCATACAACCCGCTTCTTTTCCATTTAAGGAAGGTGCTGGAAGTGGGTCCAATGATGATGTTGTACCACAGGTCAACAAAATCACGTTGGAGGTAGGGGACGTGTTCGAGAGAGTGGTTTTCAATAATCATACCCATAGTATGACACAACAACCTCAAAGCATAAAATATATCCGCCATACGGATAGATGCCTAATTACGAGGAATTTGGTCAATAATGGGGCTGCAGTTAACCTATTACTAAGGAGTCACCACACCAAAATCATGTAATTATGATGGACTAGATCCTTTGCAAAACCAAATTAACCGTTGCATGGTCCGTCCCTGTTTGTCAGGTAACAAAAATTAAACGACGGATGGGATGCGATTGATTTAGTCCGTTGCAAAATTGCTACGAATCTTATCCATCGTAAAAATTAAAATTTCATCACTTAATTATGGAAAAAGCCATTTGAATTATTCATAATTTTAAAATTTGGCAACAGATAGGGTCCGTTGTTGATCTTAAGAGAAGCGAAGGACCTCAAATCTGTCGTCAATTTTTGACTTGATCAGAAATTAACAACAAATTTGGTGGTCCGTCGCTATAATTAATGCACAAAAAAAATGGCATTAAGTATTTTTTTTAATCTGTTACACCTAATAGTCATCCAAAATTCAAAAGAATATACCCTAACATGATCATATAACACGCTTCTTTTCCATTTGTGAAAGGTGCTGAAAGTGGGTCTAAGGATGATACAATACCACAGGTCAACATAATCACGTTGGAGGCAGGATACATGTCCATGATAGTGGTGATCGATAAGCCTACTCACATTATGTGACAACAACCTCAAACCGTAGTATATATCGGCCCATATAGAAAGATGCCCTATTACCAGGAATCTGGTCAACAATGGGGCTAATTAACCTATTACCATGGAGAATCACCACGCCAAAATCATGAATTCACGATGGACCAGATCCATTGCAAAACCAAATTAACCTTTGCATGGTCCGTCACTGTTTGCTGGGTCACAAAAATTAATCGACGGATGGGATGCGATGGATTTAGTCTGTCATAAATTGCTACAGATCCAATTCATCGCGAAAATTAAAAATTCATCCCTTAATTATGGAAAAACCCACCCAAATTATTAGTCATTTTAAAATTTGGCTACAGATATGATCTATCGCTGATCTTAGGAGAAGCAAAGGACCTTAAATCTATCATCGATTTTTTACTTTAACAGAAATTAGCGACAAATTTAGTCCATCGCTAAAATTCCTGTAAAAAAAAATAGCGTCAAGTTTTTTTTTCTTTTTAATCTATTACACCTGATAATCATAAAAAAAATCAAATGCTTGTTTAATAAGAATCACATTCACAAAATTCAAAAGAATATACCCTAAAAATGATCATACAACATGCTTCTTTTCCATTTGAGGAAGGTGCTGAAAGTGGGTCCAAGGATGATACAGTACAATAGGTCAATACAATCATGTTGGAGGCATGGGACATGTCTGATATAGTGGTTATCGATAAGCCTAATCATAGTATGACACAACAACCTCAAAGCATAATATATATCGGCCCATTTGGATAGATGCCCTATTACCAGAAATCTAGTCAACAATGGGGTTACAGTTAACCTATTACCATGGAGAATCACCTCGCCAAAATCACGAATTTACGATGGACCAGATCCATTGCAAAACCAAATTAACCATTGGATGGTCTGTTACTGTTTGCTGAGTCGCAAAAATTAAATGACGGATGGGATGCGACGGATTTAGTCCGTTGTCAAATTGTTACGGATCCTATCCGTCGCAAAAATTAAAAATCCTTCACTTAATTATGGAACAACCCACCTGAATTAATCGTTATTTTAAAATTTGGCAACGGATACAGTCCATCGTTGATCTTAGGAGAAGCAACGGACCTCAAATATGTCGTCGATTTTTTACTTAATCTGAAATTAGTGACAAATTAGGTCCGTCACTAAAATTTCTACGAAAAAAATAGCATTTTTTTATTTTAAAAATCTATTACACCTGATAGTCATCCAAAAAAAATCACATGATGGTTTAATAAGAATCACATTCACAAAATTCAAAAGAATACACCCTAACAGTGATCATACAACACGCTTATTTTCCAATTGAGGAAGGTGCTGGAAGTGGGTCCAAGGATGATACAGTACAACAGCTCAACATTATCACGTTAGAGGCACGGGACGTGTCCGATGTAGAGGTTATTGATAAGCCTAATCACAATTAACCTATTACCATGGAGAATCACCATGCCAAAATCACGAATTTACGATGGACCAGATCCGTTATAAAACAAAATTAACCATTGCATGGTCTGTCACTGTTTGCCAGGTCACAAAAATTAAACGATGGATGGGATGCGATGGATTTAGTCCGTCATAAAATTGCTACGGGTCCTATCCGTCGTAAAAATTAAAAATCTATCGCTTAATTATGGAAAAACCCACCCGAATTATGTCATTTTAAAATTTAGCGATAGATACAATCTGTCGCTGATCTTAAGAGAAGAGGACCTTAAATCTGTCGTCGAGTTTTGATTTGATAAAAAATTAACGACAGATTTGGTCTGTCACTAAAATTTCTGCAAAAAAAAAGGTGTTTTATTTTTCAAAAAGCTGTTACACCTGATAGTAATCCAAAAAAAAAAAATCAAATCATTGTTTAATAAGAATCACATTCACAAAATTCAAAAGAATATACCTTACCTGTGATAATACAACCCACTTCTTTTCCATTTGAAGGTGTTGGAAGTGGGTCCAAGGATGATAAAGTACCATAGGTCAACACAATCATGTTGGAGGCAGGGGATGTGTCCGAGAGAGTAGTTATCAATAATCCTACCCACAGTATGACAGAAACTCAAAGCATAGTATATACCGACCCATATGGATAGATTCCTTATTACTTGGAATCTGGTCAGCAATTGGGATGCAATTAACCTATTACCATGGAGACTCACCACAACAAAATCATGTATTTACGATGGACTAGATTCGTTGCAAAACCAAATTAACCATTGCATGGTCCGTCACTATTTGTCAAGTTGCAAAAATTAAATGACAGATGGGATGCGATGGATTTAGTCTGACGAAAAATTACTACGAATCTTATCCATCGCAAAAATTAAAAATCTGTCACTTAATTAATAAAAATGGTTTGTCACCAAAATTCCTACAAAAAAAATGGCGCTAAGTTTTTTTTTTAACAGTTACACATGATAGTCATCCAAAGAAAAATTCACCTGATTGTTTAATAAGAATGACATTCACAAAATTCAAAATAATATACCCTACTAGTGATCATACAACACACTTCATTTCCATTTAAGGAAGGTGATGGAAGTGGGTCCAAGGATGATACAGTACCACAGGCCAACACAATCACGTTGGAGGTAGGGGATGTGTCCGAGAAAGTGGTTATCAATAACCCTACACAGTATGACACAAGAACCTCAAAGCATAGTATATATCGGCCCATATGGATAGATGCCTTATTACCAGGAATCTGGTTAACAATGGGGCTGCAGTTAACCTATTACAATAAAGAATGACCACGCCAAAATCACAAATTTATGATAGACTAGATAATTGCAAAACCAAATTAACCTTTGCATGGTCCATCACTGTTTACCGGGTCGCAAAAATTAAATGACGGGATGGGATGAGATGGATTTAGTCCGTCGCAAAATTGCTATGGATCCTATCCATCACAAAAATTTAAAATACGTCGCTTAATTATGGAAAAACCCACCTGAATATTCATCATTTTAAAATTGGGTAATAGATACGGTCTGTCGCTGATCTTAGGAGAAGCGACGGACCCCAAATCTGTCATCAATTTTTGACTAGATCAGAAATTAGATACAGATTTGGTCCATCACTAAAATTCTATGGAAAAAAAAGGCAATTTGTTTTGTTTTTTTAATTATTACACCTAATAATCATCAAAAAAAATTCACATGATTGTTTAATAAGAATCACATTCACAAAATTCAAAAGAATATACCTTACTAGTGATCAAACAACACGCTTCTTTTCCAATTGAGGAAGGTACTTAAAGTGGGTCCAAGGATGATACTGTACCACAAGCCAACAGAATCACGATGGCGGCAGGGGACGTGTCCGAGAGAATGGTTATCAATAACCCTAAACACAGTATGATACAAGAACCTCAAAGCATAGTATATATCGGCTCATATGGATAGATGCCTTATTACCAGGAATCTGGTCAACAGTGGGGCTGCAGTTTACCTATTACCATATATAATCACCACGCCAAAATTATGAATTTATGATGGACCAGATCCGTTGCAAAACCAAATTAACTGTTGCATGGTCCGTTACTATTTGTTAGGTCGCAAAAATTAAATGACGGATGGGATGCAACGGATTTAGCCCGTCGTAAAATTGTTACGGATCATATCCGTTTGTAAAATTGTTACGGATCATATCTGTTGCAAAAATTAAAAATCCTTCGCTTAATTATGAAAAAACCCACCTAAATTATTTATTATTTCAAAATTTAATGACAGATACGGCCTGTTGCAGATCTTAGGAGAAGCAACGGACCTTAAATATGTCGTCAATTTTTTACTTGATCTGAAATTAGCGACAAATTAGGTCCGTCACTAAAATTTCTGTGAAAAAAATAGCATTTTTTTATTTTAAAAATCTATTACACCTGATAGTCATCCAAAAAAAATCGCATGATGGTTTAATACTAATCACATTCACAAAATTCAAGAGAATATACCCTAACAGTGATCATACAATGCACTAATTTTCCAATTGAGGAAGGTGCTGGAAGTGGGTCCAAGGATGATACGGTACAACAGCTCAACATTATCACGTTGGAGGCACGAGACATGTCCGATATAGTGGTTATCGATAAGCCTAATCACAGTTAAGAATCACCACGCCAAAATCACGAATTTACGATGGACCAGATCCGTTATAAAACCAAATTAACCATTACATGGTCTGTCACTATTTGCCGGGTCGCAAAAACTAAGTGATGGATGGGATGCGATGAATTTAGTCCGTCGTAAAATTGTTACGGGTCCTAACCGTCGTAAAAATTAAAAATCTATCACTTAATTATGGAAAAAACCACCTAAATTATGTCATTTTAAAATTTAGCGACCACTGATCTTAGGAGAAGTGAAGGACCTCAAATCCGTTGTCGATTTTTGACTTGATAAAAAATTAGAGACAGATTTGGTCCGTCACTAAAATTTCTAAGAAAAAAAAAGGTGTTTTGTTTTTTAAAAAGTCGTTAGACCTGATAGTCATCCAAAAAAAATTCAAATGACTATTTAATAAGAATCACATTCACAAAATTCAAAAGAATATACCTTATCTGTGATCATACAACCCGCTTCTTTTCCATTTGAATGTGTTGGAAGTGGGTCCAAGGATGATAATGTAACATCTCGGAAAAATCCGTACAAAGACCCGAGTTTCACCTCAGGCAGAAATCACTCAGGACCAAATCCTTTAGAAATTAGGTGAGAATTAGCTAGTGCTAAACTAGAGTACCTGTGAAATTAGCACTAATCACTTTAAATATAATCTGTAAGACCCAAAATGTGCAGAATCATTACCGTTACATTACTGTAAAACTTAGGATCAATCTCTAATCCCAGTTGCTCTCGGGAGCACACCGAAACTCCGTATCGGACTTGGACTGCGTGTCGAAAGTCCGATTATGATGAAACCATACGGTTATGACTGCCTTGCTGGACTTGACTACCACCTCAGAAATCAAGTCCTAATAGTATCCAGCAACACACAACTTGAGCTCAGAGCAAAGTGTGTGAGAAACGCGAATACCTTTAGAAAGAGAACTGAAACTTAAGTGAATTGAGTCGTCTCACTTGCGGACCAAATCCAAGGATTCAGACCGTCAGAATCTGACCCAATTACACCCTCGGATCAGGGAAAATTTCCAACCATGTCAGTGCACTTGTGGCCCAGATCGAGTACCGGTGACCGTTGAATTGAAACTGGTCCGCCGCGGTCGATCTATAAATCTAATTAGACCAAAAACTTAGCTTGACCTAGATCCAATGTCAGGGAGCTTAAGTCCGACCGCGTGCAGAAAAGGGGCCTCCAAAAGTGTTCCGTTGAGCCGAAACAGATGGGTTTTGGCTATAACATAAGTATACCATGGCCCTGGGGCCATTGAGCTCACGTTTGAGCCTATATAAGGGCCTTAAACCCTCTCTCTCCCTTCACATACAATTTGCAAACCCTAGAGAGAGAAGAGAGAGAAAAGAGAAGGAAAGAGAGAAAGAGAGAGAGAGTGGGAGATTGTTCTCGGGACTCAATCTCGCCATTCCACGTGCTTAGCTACCACTACCGTATCGCTATTCTGGTGATTCTGATTCCATTTTCGGGTAAGAAATCCTAATCCTAATCTGTTTTAGGGATTCAAATAGGGTATGTGATGAAATAGCTAACCTATTTCATACTATAGGTTGTCGTTGTGCCGTAGACAAAGGCAAAGTGTTCAAACTAAATCCATTAAGAGTTTACCGATGAAAGGTACGGACTTTAAACGTATAGGTTATGGTTTTCAAGGCTTTCAATGTCGGTTAATAATTTATAATTGACTGAGTTGCCTTTCATATGTTAAAGACGCTGTTTTCCTCGCTTTACAGTTATATATGAACTATGTTGAATATAGGCTATTCCATGTGTAGGTTGAAATGACGGGATATGTCGGGAATTTGGTTTTGTGCTTGCTATGATTATTCACCATGAACATATGATTGTTGAATTTGTGACAACTCCTTATGAAAGGATTTGCCCTAATATAGCTTATAACTGAGTTGTACCGTGTAGGTTGAAGTGTGTAGTCTAAGAGTTTGTGGAAATGACTGAATGAGTATGGAATTTGAATCCCTACTTGCCATGATTATCCGTCATGGATATATGTGTGTTATATTCATGACAACTCCTTAGTGAAAGGATTTGCCCTAATACATGTTGTGATCAACATACGTCATGTATGTTGATGTGTGTAGTCCAAGTGTTTGTGAAAATGTCTGGATGAGTAAACATTTAGTAAAGTGAATGTTATATAGGTGTTAAGGTGAGATTCTCAACTACCTTCGCTATGTGTATATATCCCTTCATGTAACTTAGATTAAATTTGTGTGATTTAGTATGAAATGCAGTTGTGCAAAGTATGTTTACCTTGTATTTTGTGAAATGTTCAATTGGTTACGTTACTTGAATTAATTGTTTAACTTTGATATGCCTACCACATGTGTTATCCTGTTATATTTACATGCGATTAGGACTACTATGTAATCCAGGCTATCGATAACGGTTCCCGAACGAGTGGCTGAGTTAGCTTCGCCACAACAGATGTGTTCGAGGAATCCGAGTCGTACAGAGTTTGTCGATAGTGGTTAGACCACACGGAGTGCTTACGCACTTCATGTTGATCATCTCAACGTACGCTCGTACCAGTCGAGCTCGTCAAGTAACCCGATTGACTTGATGTATGTTCACCATGTATGTACGTTATTGCTTGAACCTAAGGTATCAAACTCACCAGTGGAAACCCCGTTAACCTTGGTACCTCGATCCGCTAAGACTCATGAGCCAAACATGGTGGTATGGGACACCGTGGTCGAGCTATCGGCCTACACAAGGGTGACAAGCCTCCCCGTAGTGACCAGTGAGCAACACCACCTCGTGAGCCGAATACTGTGGTATGGGACACTGTATTCGAGCTGTCGGCCTACACTGATCAGGTGACGAGCCCTTTGTAGTGATCTTAAGCATATTCTAAGACTGAGTTGAGGCGATGAGCCTTTCCGTAGCAACTAGAGTATAAAATAGGCCTACATTGATCAGGTGACGAGCCCTTTGTAGCGACCTAGAACCGCAACATCGTATGAGACTAGCTAGGACTGATGACCCTATAATGGATCATTGTTTGGGAAATGATACAAGGGAGGCACCTTAGCTTCCCAAAACTGCTGTATGAATAAATCTAATTAAGTATTGATTAACATGAGCATGCACTGCATTGCATGTGCTTTGGCGAGGAAGAGCACTTTCAGGTGGTTGCCATGCATGCCGTAAGATGAAGACATTGAGGGAGTGCAGGCGAGGGCATGCGTCATTATCGTATATCATTCTTGCATTAACAAGAGTATCTAGGACATGTTTGATGTACTGCTTTATCATTACTGCTTGATTGAATTGATAACATGTTAACCTTTGCTTTATAGTTTCACTGAGTTGATCACTCACTCCCACATTCCGGGATGGTGTTTTAAACACCAACCAGACTCTCTCTTAGCTGCAGGTGATGGCGATGCCTACGAGGAAGAGCCAGACTTTGAGGATGATGAGGAAGTGTTCCCCTACATGCAGTTATCGGGCGAGTTCATGTGAGCCGTGTCCTGATCACCGGGGCTATGAGACACTGACTAGATGCCCTTGCACTGTTGTTCTATATTTTGGGACACACTTGTATATTCATTTTGATCACTTTGGAAGTATACATGTGTATGGTTAACCTGGTGACATTTTCACACTCTGGAGATCTACAACAACTTATACGTTATATTTATCAATCACAGTCTTCTGCTTACGTAAATTTATTCGTCTCTAGAGTGTGATATGTTGTTTTGGCTTAATGTCATTCATCTTTAATGCACTAACATAGACAACATTAAATCATCATTATCTATATTATATAAGTGATGCGTTGGAACTCAGGAGTTGAGTCTATGCTCGACCCCCGATTTTCAGGGCGTTATAAGTTGGTATCAAAACATGATTTGGATTAAACTAGACCTGGGTTATGGTCACATGACATACGTTGATGTACTATGACTTAGGAGGGAGCAACAAAATGTAGGAACAGGCATAGGATTCCCAGTTTTGCCAATCGGCAAAATTTACCGAAACCGACCGCTGAGATCAGGCCTATACACACCCTTGATCACTTGAGGCGATCTCGGACCACTTCTAGACCATCAATCAATGGGTTTAGATGAAGATCTAACCCATTCCAACCTTAAACAACCCAAAAAATGTGAATGTTCATGAGATAGGACTCGAAACAGCTCAAACGGAGTCGGGGGCCAAATCGGTATAATTCGGGGGGACCTGAAGTGGACCCCGTATATCACAGGAGCACCACCAGGATCGAGCTACTTTAAGAGCCCATTTAGCTCAGGTCGAGGAGGGTCAGGCCGCTCTCAGACAGGAGATTCGAGAGACTTGGGCCGAGGTGAAACAAAAGCTTAAAGAACATCAAGCGTACGTGAAGAAGAAGTGCAAGAAGATGTTATGCACCCTGAAAGCCCTCTTGTGTTGCTTCCAGGACAAGGCTACCCCTCCGCCATCACCTGAGTCGGACGACTAGTTGTATATTATCGTCGTCTAGATGTTTTCTGTGCTTTCTTTCTTTCTATGTTTAGCTTTTATAGGTCTAATGTGTGGTAGGGTTGTTAGTGTGATTAATGTTGAAGTTGTTTAAATTAGCTCACATGCATTTTCCGTCATAATCCATGTAAGGCATCTCATGTATTGTGATAATTTTGATTAAATAAAATGCATAAAGTTTTCTTTCATTAGGGAATGTGTAAGCTGCTTGGGAAACCTAACACATGTTGCACCCTATGTTGTGTATAGGGCAGGCCTCCGAGGATTACTCGGTACACTGCACGTCTAACACTCTATGGATTGCTTGAAGGGGTACCTCCCCTAAGTAATAGCCATGCGGGCCCTAGCTTGGACCCTACTGGCGATAGGATGACGGGTTCGTTGTCGGCCACTGGCCCCACTAATTCACGAGCAGAACCACGTGTCTACTTCGACACCTCACGTGCCACAGTCGACTCCTCCTCCTGATAGGTTGGAGCAGATGATGCTGTTGATGCAGCAACAGCAGCTGTAGCACTAGCAGCAATTTTTAGCTACCATCACAGGGGTTTTTGCTCAGAGCATGCATGCGACCCCTCCTTCACCACCGGTGCACCCTGCTAGGAACACGAGTGCTAGCGGCACATTCGAGCAATTTTAGCACTTGCGGCCTCCTACTTTTGTAGGTACTCACAGACCTGAGGAGGCCGAGTATTGGATTGACCGCATCTCTAAGATGCTAAGGCCGCTGCACTGCACTGA
Organism: Magnolia sinica; assembly: GCF_029962835.1. NCBI lineage: Eukaryota > Viridiplantae > Streptophyta > Magnoliopsida > Magnoliales > Magnoliaceae > Magnolia > Magnolia sinica. The sequence continues at coordinate 51,058,581 of NC_080585.1, read as the reverse complement.
GGCTGAGCAGGTGGAGTTGGTCACCTTCATGTTCGAGAAGGAGGCCAGCCTCTAGTGGGACAGCGTCCTGAGGACCATGGCTGTTGGTTACATATGGATGTGGGAGGCCTTTGAGACGTGCATCCTAGACAGGAAGGAGCAGGTGTTGCGTGATAGGGTTATCCCGTTGGTGAAGGTGTTATGGACGCATCACACTGAGAAAGAGGCTACTTGGGAGATAGAAGTCGAGGTCCGTAAGAACTACCCGCAGATTCTTGAGGACTACAAAAAGGTACTAATTTTGAGGATGAAATTTTTCTTTAAGAGGGGTAGATTGTAATGTCTTGGAAAAATCCGTACAAAAACCCGAGTTTCACCTCAGGCAGAAATCACTCAGGACCAAATCCTTTAGAAATTAAGCGAGAATTAGCTAGTGATAAACTAGAGTACCTGTGAAATTAGCACTAATCACTTTAAATATGATCTGCAAGACTTAAAACATGCAGAATCATTACTACTACATTACCGTAAAACTTAGGATCAATCTCTAATTCTAGTTGCTCTCAGGTGCACACCGAAACTCTGTATTGGACCTGGACCGCGCGTTGAAAGTCCGATTACAAAGAAACCATATGGTTATGACCGCCTTGCTGGAATTGACTACCATCTTAGAAATCAAGTCCTAATAGTATCCAGAAATGTACAACTTGAGCTCGAAGCAAAGTGTGTGATAAACCGAATACCTTTAGAAAGAGAAATGAAACTTACGTGAATTGAGTCGTCTCACTTGCGCGCCAAATATAAGGATTTAGACTGTCAGAATTTGACCCAATTACACCCTCGAATCAGGGAAAATTTTCAACCCATGTCAGTGCACTTGTGGCCCTGATCGAGTACCGGTGACTATTGAATTGAAACTGGTCCGCCACGGTCGATCTGTAAATCTGATCGGACCAAAAACTTTGCCTGACCTAGATCCAATGTCAGGGAACTTAAGTCTGACCGCATGCAGAAAAGGGGCCTCCAGAAGTGCTCCATTAAGCTGAAACAAATGGGTTTTGGCTATAACATAAGTATACCATGGCCATGGGGCCATTAAGCTCACGTTTGAGCCTATATAAGGGCCTTAAACCCTCTCTCTCCCTTCACATACGAATTTGCAAACCCTAGAGAGAGAAGAGAGAGAAAAGAAAAGGAAAGAGAGAGAAAGAGAGAGAGTGTGGGAGATTGTTCTTGGGACTCAATCTCGTCGTTCCACATGCTTAGCTACCACTACCGTATCGCTATTCCGGCGATTCTGATTCTGTTTTTAGGTAAGAAGTCCTAACCCTAATCTGTTTTAGGGATTCAGATACGGTATGTGATGAAATAGCTAACCTATTTCATACTATAGGTTGTCATTGTGCCGTAGACGTAGGCGAAGTGTTCAAAATGAATCTGTTACGAGTTTACTGGCGAAAGGTGCAAACTATAAATGTATAGGTTATGGTTTTCAAGGCTTTCAATGTCGGTTAATGATTTATAACCGACTGGGTTGCCATTTCACATGTTAGATACGCTGTTTTCCTCGCTTTACGGTTATATATGAACTATGTTGAATATAGGCTATTCCATGTGTAGGTTGAAATGACGGGATATGTCGGGAATTTGGTTTTATGCTTGCCATGATTATTCACTATGAACATGTGATTTTTGAATTTGTGACAACTCCTTATGAAAGGATTTGCCCTAATATAGCTTATAACTGAGTTGTACCATGTAGGTTGAAGTGTGTAGTCTAAGTGTTTGTGAAAATGATTGAATAAGTATGGAATTTGAATCCCTGCTTACCATGATTATCCGTCGTGGATATATGCATGTTGTATTCGTGACAACTCCTTAGTGAAAGGATTTGCCCTAATACATGTTGTGATCAACATACGTCATGTATGTTGATGTGTGTAGTCTAAGTGTTTGTGAAAATGTTTGGATGAGTAAACATTTAGTAAAGTGTATGTTATATAGGTGTTGAGGTGAGATTCTCAACTACTTTAGCTATGTGTATATATCCCTTCACGTAACTTAGATTAAATTTGTGTGATTTAGCATGAAATGCATTTGTGCAAAGTATGTTTACCTTGTATTTTGTGAAATGTTCAATTGGTTACATTACTTGAATTAATTGTTTAACTTTGATATGCCTACCACATGTGTTATCCTCTTATATTTACATGCGTTTGGGACTACTACGTAGTCCAGGCTATCGGTAACGGTTCCCGAACGAGTGGCTGAGTTAGCTTCGCCACAACAGATGTGTTCGAGGAATCCGAGTTGTACGGAGTTTATCGACAGTGGTTAGGCCACACGGAGTGCTTACGCACTTCATGTCGATCATCTTGATGTACGCTCATACCGGTCGAGCTCGTCAAGTAACTCAATTGACCCGATGTATGTTCGTCATGCATGGACGCTATTGCTTAAACCTAAAGTACCAAACTCACCAGTGGAAACCCCGTTAACCTTGGTACCTCGATCCGCTAAAACTCATGAGCCGGACATGGTGGTATGGGACACCGTGGTCAAGCTGTCAGCTTACCTGGGGCAACGAGCCTCCTCGTAGTGACCAGTGAGCAACACCACCTCGTGAGCTGAATACGGTGGTATGGGATACTATATTCGAGCTGTCGGCCTACACTGATCAGGTGATGAGCCCTTTGTAGTGACCTCGAGCATACTCTGAGACTACATTGAGGCGACGAGCCTTTCTGTAGCAACTAGAGTATAAACTAGGCCTACACTTAATCAGGTGATGAGCCCTTTGTAGCGACCTAGAATCGCAACATCGTATGAGACTAGCTAGGACTAATGACCCTAGAATAGATCATTGCTTGGGAAATGATACAAGGGAGGTACCTTAGCTTTCCAGAACTGTTGTATGAATAAATCTAATTAAGTATTACCTAACATGAGCATGCACCGCATTGCATGTGCTTTGGCGAGGAAGAGCACTTTCGGGTGGTTGCCATGTGCGCCGTAAGATGAAGACGCTGAGGGAGTGCAGGCGAAGCATGCATCATTATCACATATCATTCTTGCATTAACAAGAGTATCTAGGACATATTTGTTATACAGCTTTATCATTACTACTTGATTGAATTGATAACATGTTAACCTTTGCTTTATAGTTCCAGTGAGTTGATCACTCACTCCCACGTTCCGAGATGGTGTTTTAAACACCAACCAGACTCTGTCTTAGCTGCAGGTGATAGCAATGACTACAAAGCAGAGCCAGACTTTGAGGATGACGAGGAGGCGTTCACCTACATGCAGTTATCGAGCGGGTTCATGTGAGTCGTGTCCTGATCATCGGGGCTACAGGGACACTGACTAGATGCCCTTGCACTGTTGTTCTATATTTTGGGACACACTTGTATATTCATTTTGATCACTTTGGAAGTATACATGTATATGGTTAACCTAGTGACATTTTCACACTCTGGAGATCTACAACAACTTATACGTTATATTTATCAATCATAGTCTTCCGCTTGCATAAATTTATTCGTCTCTGGAGTGTGATATGTTGTTTTGGCTTAATCCTATTCCTCTTTAATGCACTAACATGGACAACATTAAATCATCATTATCTATGTTGCATAAGTGACGCATTGGAACTCGAGAGTTGAGTCTATGCTCGACCCCCGATTTTCAGGGCGTTACAGATAAAGTACCACAGATCAACACAATCACGTTGGAGGCAAGGGATGTGTCTGAGAGAGTGGTTATCAATAATCCTACCCACAGTATGACACAACCTCACAGCATTGTATATATCGACCCATATGGATAGATTCCTTACTACTTGGAATCTGGTCAGCAATTGGGTTGCAGTTAACCTATTACCATGGAGACTCACCACAACAAAATCATGTATTTAAGATGGATTAGATCTGTTACAAAACCAAATTAACCATTTCATGGTCTATCACTGTTTGCCGGGTCGCAAAAATTAAACGACAGATAGGATGCGATGGATTTAGTCTGTTGCAAAATTGCTACAAATCTTATCCATTGCAAAAATTAAAAATTCGTCGCTTAATTAATAAAAATGGTCTGTCACCAAAATTCCTGCAAAAAAAAATGGCACTAAGTTTTTTTTTTTAACTGTTACACCTGATAGTTATCCAAAGAAAAATTCACTTGATTGTTTAATAAGAAACACATTCACAAAATTCAAAATAATATACCCTACCAGTGATCATACAACATGCTTCTTTTCCATTTGAGGAAGGTGATGGAAGTGGGTCCAAGGATGATACAATACCACAGGCCAACACAATCATGTTGGAGGCCGGGGACGTGTCCGAGAGAGTGGTTATCAATAACCCTACACACCATATGATACAAGAACCTCAAAGCATAGTATATTTCAGCCCATATGGATAGATGCCTTATTACCAGGAATCTGGTCAACAATAGGACTGCAGTTAACCTATTACCATAGAGAATCACCACACCAAAATCACAAATTTACGATAGACCAGATCCATTGCAAAACCAAATTAACCTTTGCATGGTCCATCACTATTTACCGAGTCGCAAAAATTAAACGACAGGATGGGATGCGATGGATTTAGTCCGTTGCAAAATTTCTACGAATCCTATCCATCACAAAAATTTAAAATCTGCCACTCAATTATGGAAAAACCCACCTAAATTATTCATCATTTTAAATTTTGGTGATAGATATGGTCCATCGCTGATCTTAGGAAAAGCAACGGACCCCAAATCTGTCGTCGATTTTTAACTTGATAAGAAATTAGATACAAATTTGGTCCATCGCTAAAATTCTATGGAAAAAAAGGCATTTTGTTTTGTTTTTTTAACTGTTACACCTAATGGTCATCAAAAAAATTCACATGATTGTTTAATAAGAATCACATTCACAAAATTCAAAAGAATATACCCTACTAGTGATCAAACAACACGCTTCTTTTCCATTTAAGGAAGGTGCTTGAAAGTGGGTCCAAGGATGATATTGTACCATAGGTCAACAGAATCACGATGGCGGCAGGGGACGTGTCCGAGAGAGTGGTTATCAATAACCCTACACAGTATGATACAAGAACATCAAAGCATAGTATATATCGGCCCATATGGATAGATGCCTTATTACTAGGAATCTGGTCAACAATGGGGCTGCAGTTAACCTATTATCATATAGAATCACCATGCCAAAATTACGAATTTACGATGTACCATATTCGTTGCAAAACCAAATTAACGTTTACATGGTTCGTCACTCTTTGCCGGGTCACAATAATTCGACAACATGATGGGATGCGACTGATTTAGTCTATCGCAGAATTGTTGCGTATCCTATCCGTTGCAAAAAAATAAAAATTGTCACCTAATTATGAAAAAACCCACCAGATTTATTCACCATTTTAAAATTTACTGACAGATACAGTCCGTCACTGATCTTAGGAGAAGCGACGGACATCAAATCTTTCATAGATTTTGACTTGGATAAAAAATTAGTGATAAAAATGGTCTGTCACCAAAATTCCTATAAAAAAAAGAAAAAAACGGTGCTAAGATTATTTTTTTAACTATTACACCAGATAGTCATCCAAAAAAAATTACATAAATGTTTAATAAGAATCACATTCACAAAATTGAAAATAATATGCCCTACCAGTGATCATACAACACGCTTCTTTTCCATTTGAGGAAGGTGCTTGAAGTGGATCCAAGGATGTTACAGTACCACAGGTCAACACAATCGCTTTGGAGGTAGGGGACGTGTCTGAGAGAGTGGTTATCAATAACCCTACACATAGTATGACACAAGATCCTCAAAGCATAGTATATATCGGCCCATATGGATAGATGCCTTATTACCAAGAATCTGGTCAACAATGGGGATGCAGTTAACCTATTACCATAGAGAATCACCACACCAAAATTACGAATTTACGATGGACCAGATCCGTTGCAAAATCAAATTAACCTTTAAATGGTCCCTCACTATTTGTCGGGTCACAGTAATTATACGACAGGATGGGATGCGACGGATTTAGTCCGTTGCAAAATTGTTGTGGATCATATCTGTTGCAAAAATTAAAAATTTATCACTTAATTATGGAAAATCCCACTAGATTTATTTGCCATTTTAAAATTTTCCAACGGATACGGTCCGTCACTGATCTTAGGAGAAGCAACGGACATCAAATCTTTCGTCGATTTTGACTTAAATCAGAAATTAGAGATAGAAATGGTCTGTCACCAAAATTTCTGCAAAAGAAAAAAAGTGCTAAGTTTTTTTTTTTAATTCTTACACTTGATAATCATCCTAAAAAACCTCACATGAATGTTTAATAAGAATCACATTCACAAAATTCAAAATAATGTACCCTACCAGTGATCATATAACACGCTTCTTTTCCATTTGAGGAAGGTGATGGAACTGGGTCCAAGGATGATACTGTACCACAAGTCAACACAATCGCGTTGGAGGTAGGGGACGTGTCCGAGAGAGTGGTTATCAATAACCCCGCACAGTATTACACAAGAACCTCAAAGCATACTATATATCGGCCCATATGGATAGATGCCTTATTACTAGGAATTTGGTCAATAATGGCGCTACAGTTAACCTATTACTATGGAGAATCACCACGCTAAAATCATGAATTTATGATAGACCAAATCCGTTGTAAAACCAAATTAACTTTTGCGTGGTCTGTCAGTATTTATCAGGTTGACATGATGGGATGCAATGGATTTAGTCCGTCGTAAAATTGCTACGGATCCTATCCATCGCAAAAATTTAAAATCCGTCGCTTAATTATGGAAAAACCCACCCGAATTAGTCATCATTTTAAAATTTGGTGATAAATATGGTCCGTCGCTGATCTTAGGGGAAGTTACAGACCTCAAATCTGTCGTCGATTTTTGACTTGATCAGAAATTAGCTAGAGATTTAGTCCATCGCTAAAATTTCTACGGAAAAAAATGGCATTTTGTTTTTTGTTTTAGATGATACACCTAATAGTCATCAAAAAAAATTCACATGATTGTTTAATAAGAACCACATTCACAAATTTCAAAAGAATATACCCTACCAATGATCAAACAACACACTTCTTTTCCATTTGAGGAAGGTGCTAGAAGTGAGTTCAAGGATGATACAGTACGACAACTCAACACAATCATGTTGGAGGCTGTGGATATGTCTGAGCGAGTGGTTATCAATAACCCTACATACAGTACGGCACAAGAACCTCAAAGCATAGTATATATCGGCCCATATGGATAGATGCCTTATTACTAGGAATCTGGTCAGCAATGAGGCTACAATTAACCTCTTACCATATAGAATCACCACGCCAAAATTATGAATTTACGATGGACCAGATCTGTTGCAAAACCAAATTAACCTTTGCATGATCCGTCACTGTTTGCCGGGTCACCATAATTAAATGATGTGATGGTATGCGACGGATTTATTCCATTGCAAAATTGTTGCATATCCTATCCATCGCAAAAATTAAAAATCCATCCCTTAATTATGGAAAAACCCACCAGATTTATTTTTCATTTTAAAATTTACCAATGGATACGGTCCATCACTGATCTTAAGAGAAGCGATGGACATCAAACCTAAATCAGAAATCAGCGATAAAAATGGTCTATCGCCAAAATTCCTGCAAAAAAAATAACACAAGTTTTTGTTTTTTAACTGTTACACCTGATAGTCATCCAACAAAAAATTCACATGATTGTTTAATAAGAATCACATTCACAAAATTCAAAATAATATACCTTACCAGTGATCATACAACACACTTCTTTTCCATTTGAGGAAGGTGCTAGAAGTGGGTCCAAGGATTAACAGAACCACAGGTCATCAAAATCACGTTGGAGGCAGGGAACGTGTCCGAGAGAGTGGTTATCAATAACCCTACACAATATGATGCAAGAACCTCAAAGCATAGTATATATCAGCCCATATGGATAGATGTCGTATTACCAGGAATCAGGTCAATTATGGGGCTACAGTTAACCTATTACCATGGAGAATCACCACGCCAAACTCACAAATTTACGATAAACCAGATCTATTGCAAAACAAAATTAACCTTTGCATGGTCCGTCACAGTTTACCGGGTCGCAAAAATTAAACGACGGCATAAGATGAGACGGATTTAGTCCATCACAAAATTGCTACGAATCCTATCCATCACAAATTCAAAATCTGTCACTTAATTATGAAAAAACCCTCCCGAATTATTCATCATTTTAAAATTTGGGGATAGATACTGTAACGCCCTAAAAATTGAGGGTCGAGCAGGAGCCCAACTCCCGAGTTCCAACACATCACTTATGCAACATATATAATGATGATTAAATGTTGTCTGTATTAGTGCCTTAAACATGAATGGGATTATACCAAATCAGCATATCATACTTTAGAGACAGTTAAATTATGCAAGCGGAAGGTTGTGATAGATATATAAGATATATAAACTGTTGTAAGTCTCCAGAGTGTGAACATGTCACCAGGTCAAATATATACATGTACACTAAAAAACTGAACAAAATGAATATACATGGGTGTTCCAAAAGTACAAAATGACAAGTGTAATGGCGTTTATTCAGCATCCTTGTAACCCCGTCGATCAGAACATGGTCTACGTAGACCCGCCTGATAAGTGCAAGTAGGAGAACACCTTCTCATCATCATCAAAGTCCGGCTCCACTTCGTAAGCATTGCCATCATCTGCAACTACAACAGGGTCTGGTTAGTGTTTAAAGCACCATCCCAGAACATGGGAGTGAGTGATCAACTCAGTGGAGCTATAAAGCAAAGGTTAACATGTTATCAATTTAATCAAGCAATAATGATAAAGCAGTACAACACTAATTCCTAAGTACTCTGGTTAATGTAAGGATGATACGCAATAATGATGTATGCCCTCGCCTGCACTCCCTCTTGCGACAACATCTCATGATCACGGCATATAACACTCCCGTTGTGCTCAACTCCAATGTCAAAGGCACATGCAATGCGGTGCATGTGCGTGATTAGCCAAGTTCTTTATTAAGCATATTCATACAGCAGGATTGAGAAACTAAGGTACCTCCCTTATATCAATTCCTAAACAATGATCCATTCTAGGGTCGTCAGTCCTAACTAATCACATACGATGTTACGGTTCTAGGTCGCTACAAAGGGCTCGTCACCTGATCAGTGTAGGCCTAGTTTATACTCTAGTTGCTACGGAAGGCTTGTCACCTCAACGTAGTCTCAGAGTACGCTCGAGGTCACTACAAAGGGCTCATCACCTGATCAGTGTATGCCGACGCTCGAATACAGGTCCCATACCACCGTAATCGGCTCACGAGGCGGTGTTGCTCACTGGTCACTACGGGGAGGGTCGTCGCCCCAGCATAGCCCGACAGCTCAACCACGGTGTCCCATACCACCATGTCCTGCTCATGAGTCTTAGCGGATCGAGGTACCAAGGTTAACGGGGTTTTTACTAGTGAGTTTGGTACCTTAGGTTCAAGCAGTAGCGTCCATACATGATGAACATACATTTGGCCAATCGGGTTACTTGACAAGCTCGAATGGTATGAGCGTACATTGAATTGATCGACATGGAGCACATAAGCACTCCATGTGGCCTAACCACTGTCGACAACGGAAGTACGGCTTGGGTTCATCGAACACATCCTATGTGGCGAAAACAACCTCAGCCACCAAATCAGGGCTTGTTACCGATTGCCTAGACTATAACATAGTCCCAACCACATTCAATTACAACAAGTAATCACATGGAATAATCAAAGCAGTAATGAATAAATAATTTAAATCCTACAATCATTGGAGCATATTATGGAATACAACTTAAACATGAATTTACACGTATGCATTCCATAAATAAAACAGACACTATAATATACGGTACATGGAGGAAACCATACACATAATTAAGGTAGTTGGGAATCATATCTCAACACCCATATAAATTACAATTTATTAACTACTTACTCATTCATACATTTTTACAAACACTTAGACTACACATTCCAACATACTTAACGTATGTTGGTGATATTACGTCTTAGGGCAAATCCTTTCACCAAGGAATTGTCGCATATACAACAAGCACATAACCACGACAAATAATCATGGCAAGCAAAAATCCAAATTCCATGACAATACAAATATCTCCACATCCACATGAAATACACTATACTCAATATAGTTCATATATATACGTAAAGCGAAACCGAAATCGCATTTGGCATGTGAAATGGCACCCATGGCAGTTATAAATCATTAACTAGCATTGAAAGCCTTGAAAATCATAACTTAAATATATATAGTCTGCACCTTACGCCGGTAAACGCGTAACGAATTCAGTTTAGACACTAAGTCTATATCAACAGTAGAATGGCAACCTATAGCATGAAATAAGTTAGCTATTTCATCACTTACACTATTGAAAACCCTAAAACAGAATAGGGTTAGGTTTTCTTACCCAAGTACGGAGTTGGAATCGTCAAAAAAGCGATACAAGTGTGGTGGTTAAGCACGTGGAGTGATGGGATTGAATCCCAGGAAGAAACGCCGACTCCCTCTCTCACTTTCTCTCTCTTTCCTTCTATTTTCTCTCCTCTCTCTTAGGGCTTTCCAAATTCGTATGGAATGAGAGAGAGAGGGTTTAAGGTACTTATATAGGCCCAGAACTGATGGGAATGGCCCCAGGGCCATGGTATACTTAGGTTATAGGTTGTTTCAGTCCAACGGAGCACTTCTAAAGGCCCGTTTTCTGCGTGCAGTCGAACTTAAGCTCCTTGACATTGGATCTAGGTCGAGTTAAGTTTTCAGTCTGATCAGATTTGCAAATCAACCATGGCAGACCAATTTTAGTTCAACGGTCACCGGTGCTCGATCAGGGCCACAAGTGTACTGACATGTGTTAGAAATTTTCCCTGATCCGAGGGTGTAATTGGGTCAGATTTCGACGGTCTGAATCCTTAAATTTGGCCTACAAGTGAAATGACTCAATTCACTTAAGTCCCAGTTCATTTCCTAAAGATATTCGTGTTTCTCACACACTTCGCTCCGGGCTCAAGTTGTGCATTTCTGGATACAATTAGGAATTTATTTCTGAGGTGGTTGTCAAGTCCAACAAAGCGGTCATAACCGTATAATTTCACGATAATCGGACTTTCGACATGTGGTCCAAGTCCGATACGGAGTTTCAAAGTGCTCCTAAGAACAACTGGGTTTTGAGATGAATCTTAAGTTTTAAGGTAATGTGGCGTTAATGATTCTACATGTTTTGGGTCTTGCAGATCATATTTAAAGTGATTAGTGCTAATTTCACAGGTAATCTAGTTTAGCATTAGGTTAACTCTCGTTTAATTTCTAAAGGATTTGGTCCTATGTGATTTTTGCCTGAGGTGATACTCGGGTCTTTGTACGGATTTCTTAGAGACGTTACAGATACGGTCCGTCACTGATCTTAATAGAAGCGACGGACCTCAAATCTGTCGTCGATTTTTGACTTGATTAGAAATTAGCTACAGATTTGGTCCATCGTTAAAATTTTTGCAGAAAAAAAATTGACATTTTGTTTTCTTTTTTTAGATGTTACACCTAATAGTCATCGGAAAAAAAAATCACATGATTGTTTAGTGAGAATCACATTCACAAAATTCAAAAGAATATACCCTACCAGTGATCAAGTAACACGCTTCTTTTCCATTTGAGGATGGTGCTAGAAGTGGGTCCAAGGATGATTCAGCACCACAGGTCAACACAATCATGTTGGAGGTAGGGGACATGTCCGAGAGAGTGGTTAGCAATAACCGTACACATAGTATGACACAAGATCCTCAAAACATAGTATATATTGGCCCATATGGATAGATGCCTTATTACCAAGAATCTAGTCAATAATGGAGCTGCAGTTAACCTATTACCATCGAGAATCACCATGCCAAAATCATGAATTTACAATAAACCAGATCTGTTACAAAACCAAATTAACCTTTGCATGGTTCGTCACTATTTACCGGGTCGCAAAAATTAAACGACGGGATGGGATGCGATTGATTTAGTCCGTCGCAAAATTGTTACGGATCCTATCCATCACAAAAATTTAAAATCCGTCACTTAATTATGGAAAAACCCACCTGAATTATTCGTCATTTTAATATTTGGTGACAGATACGGTCCGTTGCTGATCTTAGGAGAAGCGACGGACCTCAAATCTGTCGATGATTTTTGACTTGATCAGAAATTAGCTACAGATTTGGTCCATCGGTAAAATTTCTGTGGAAAAAATTATCATTTTGTTTTGTTTTTCTAGCTGTTACACCTAAAAGTCATTGAAAAAAATTCACATGATTGTTTTATAAGAACACATTCACAAAATTCAAAAGAATATACCCTACTAGTGATCAAATAACACGCTTTTTTTCCATTTGAGGAAGGTGCTGGAAGTGGGTCCAAGGATGATACAGTACCACAGGTCAACACAATCACGTTTGAGGTAGGTGACGTGTCTGAGAGAGTGGTTATCAATAACCCTGCACACAGTATGACACAAGAACCTCAAAGCATAGTATATATCGGCCCATATGGATAGATGTCATATTACCAGGAATCTAGTCAACAATGGGGCTGCAGTTAACCTATTACCATAGAGAATCACCATGCCAAAATTATGAATTTATGATGGTCTAGATCCATTGCAAAACCAAATTAACCTTTGCATGGTCCGTCACTGTTTGCCGGGTCGCAATAATTAAACGACGGGATGGGATGCGATGGATTTAGTCTGTTGAAAAATTGTTGCGGATCCTATCCGTAGTGAAAATTAAAAATCCATCACTTAATTAAGGAAAAACCCACCAGATTTATTCGTCATTTTAAAATTTACCAATGGATACGGTCCGTCACTGATCTTAGGAGAAGCGACGGACATCAAATCTTTCGTCGATTTTGACTTTGATCAGAAATTAGTGATAAAAATGGTCTGTCACCAAAATTCCTACAAAAAAATGGCAATAAGTGTTTTTTTTAAAAACTATTACACCTGATAATCATCCAAAAACAATTCACATGATTATTTAATAAGAATCGCATTCACAAAATTCAAAAGAATATACCCTACCAGTGATCATACAACATGCTTCTTTTCCATTTGAGGAAGGTGCTGAAAGTAGGTCCAAGCATGATACAGTACCAAAGGTCAACACAATCACATTGGAGGCAGGGGACGTGTCTGAGAGAGTGTTATCAATAAGCCTACACACACACAACAACCTCAAATCTATTGTCAATTTTTGACTTCATCAGAAATTTGTAACAAATTTGGTCCATCACTAAAATTTCTGCGAATAAAAAAAAACGGCATTTTGTTTTTTTTTTTCTTAAACTGTTACAATTGATATTCATCCAAAAAAAAAAATTCACATGATTGTTTAATAAGAATCAGATTCAGAAAACTCAAAAGAATATACCCTAACAGTGATCATACAACACACTTCTTTTCCATTTGAGGAAGGTGCTGGAAGTGGGTCCAAGGATGATACAGTACCATAGGCCAACAAAATCACATTGGAGTCAAGGGACGTGTCCGAGAGAGTGATTATCAATAAGCCTACATAGAGTATCACACAACAACCTCAAATTTGTCATCGATTCTTAACTTGATTAGAAATTTACGACAAATTTGGTTCATCGTGAAGATTTATGCAGAAACAAAAACGGCATTTTTTTAAAAGTTGTTGCACGTGATAGTTATCCAAAAAAAATCACATGTTTTTTTAATGAGAATCAGATTCACAAAATTCAAAAGAATATACCCTACTAGTGATCACACAACACGCTTCTTTCCCAATTGAGGAAAGTGTTGGAAGTAGGTGCAAGGATGATACTGTACAACAGGTCAACACAATCACGTTGGAGGTAGGGGACGTGTCCGAGAGAGCAGTTATCAATAAGCCTATCCATAGTATGACACTACAACCTCAAAGCATAGTATATATCAGCCCATATGGATAGATGCCTTATTACCAAGAATCTGGTCAACAATGGGGCTGCAGTTAACCTATTACCAAGGAAAATCACCATGCCAAAATCACAAATTTACAATGGACTAGATCCGTTTCAAAACCAAATTAAATGTTGCATGGTCCGTCACTATTTTTTGGGTCGTTAAAATTAAACGATGGGATGGGATGCGACAGATTTAGTCCATCGCAAAATTTCTACAAATCCTATCCATCACAAAAATTTAAAATCCATCACTTAATTATGGAAAAACCAACCCGAATTATTCGTCATTTTAAAAATTGGTGATGGATACGGTCCATCACAGATCTTAATAGTGGCGACGGACCTCAAATTTCTTGTTGATTTTTTCCTTAATCAGAAATTAGCGACAAATTTGGTTGGTCGCTAAAATTCCTGCAAATTTTTTTTAAAAAAATGGTGTTAAGTTTTTTTTTAATCCGTTACAGCTGATAGTCATCCAAAAAAATTTCACATGATTATTTAATAAGAATCACATTCACAAAATTCAAATGAATATACCCTAACAGTGATCATACAACACACTTCTTTTCCATTTGAGGAAGGTACTGGAAGTGGGTCCAAGGATGATACAGTACCACAGGTCAACACAATCACATTGGAGGCAGGGTACGTGTCCGAGATAGTGTCTATCGATAAACCTACTCACAGTATGACACAACAACCACAAAGCATAGTATATATCGGCTCATATGGATAAATGCCCTATTACCAGGAATCTGGTCAACAATGGGTTTGCAGTTAACCTATTACTATGGAGAATCACCATGCCAAAATCACGATTTTACGATGGATCAAATCTATTGCAAATCCAAAATAACCGTTGCATGATCTGTCACTGTTGGCCGGGTCGTAAAAATTAAACGACGGATGGGATGCGACGGATTTAGTTCGTAGTAAAATTGCTACGGATCCTATCAGACACAAAAATTAAAAATCTATCGCTTAATTATGGAAAACCCACTGGAATTATTCGTCATTTTAAAATTTGGTGACGGATACGTTCCACCGCTAATCTTTGGAGAAGCAACTGACCTCAAATATGTCGTTGATTTTTTATTTGATTAGAAATTAGCGACAGATTAGGTCCGTCGCTAACATTTTACTAATATAAAAAAAAACCACATTTTGTTTTTTATTTTTTTCCATCTGCTACACCTGATAGTCATCTAAAAAAATTCCCATGATTGTTTAATAAGAATCACAATCACAAAATTCAAAAGAATATACCTTACCAGTGATCATACAACACGCTACTTTTCCATTTCAGGAAGGTGCTGAACATGAGTTCAAGGATAATACAGTACAACAGGTCAACACAATCACATTGGAGGCAAGGGACGTGTTCGCGTGAGTGGTTATCAATAACCCTACCTACAGTATGACACAACAACCTCATAGTATATATCGACCCACATGGATAGATGCCTATTACCAGGAATCTGGTCGACAATGAGGCTATAGTTAAGTTATTACCATGGAGAAACACGACACCAAAACTAGGAATTTACGATAGAACAGATCCGTTGCATGGTCTGTCACTGGTTGCCAAGTTGCAAAAATTAAAAGACGGGATGGGATGCGACGGATTTAGTCCGTCGCAAAATTGCCATGGATCCTATCCATCACAAAAATTTAAAATCCTTCGCTTAATTATGGAAAAACCCACCTGAATTATTCATCATTTTAAAATTTGGTGATAAATACAGTCCATCACTAATATTAGGAGAAGCGACGAACCTCAAATCAGTCATCAATTTTTAACTTGATCAGAAATTAGTTATAGATTTAGTCCATCACTAAAATTTCCACGGAAAAAAATGCCGTATTTTCTTTTTTAAGCTGTTACACCAATTGGTGATCGAAAAAAAAAATTCACATGATTGTTTAATAAGAATCACATTATCAAAATTTAAAAGAATATACCCCAACAGTGATCATACAACATGCTTCTTTTCCATTTGAGGAAGGTGCTGGAAGTGGGTCCGAGGATGATATAGTACCATAGGTCAACACAATCACGCTGGAGGTAGGGGATGTGTCCGAGATAGTGTTATCAATAAATCTACTCACAGTATGACACGACAACCACGAAGCATAGTATATATCGGCTCATATGGATAGATGCCCTATTACTAGGAATCTTGTCAATAATGGGTCTGCAGTTAACCTATTACCATGGAGAATCACCACGCCAAAATCATGAATTTATGATGGACCCGATTCGTTGCAAATCCAAATTAACCATTGCATGGTCTGTCACTGTTTGCCGGGTCGCAAAAATTAAATGACAGATGGGATGCGGGGGATTTAGTTCGTCGCAAAATTGTTATGGATCATATCCGACGCAAAATTAAAAATGGTCACTTAATTATGGAAAAACCCACCGGAATTATTCATCGTTTCAAAATTTAGCGATGAATACGATCCGTCGCTAATCTTTAGATAAGCAACAGACCTCAAATATGTCATCGATTTTTTATTTGATCAAAAATTAATGACAGATTAATCCGTCGCTAAAATTTTGCTAAAAAAACTGTATTTTTTTCGTTTGCTACACTTGATAGTCATCTAAAAAAATTCACACGATTGTTTAATAAGAATCACATTCCCAAAATTCAAAAGATAATATCCTACCAATGATCATATAACACGCTTCTTTTCCAATTGAGGAAGCTGTTGGAAGTGGGTTCAAGTATGATACAGTACAATTGGTCAAAACAACCACGTTGGAGGTAGGGTACGTGTCCAAGAGAGTGGTTATCAATAACCCTACACACAGTATGACACAACCTTAAAGTAGAGTATAAATCGGCCCATATGGATAGATGCCTTATGATAGACGGATTTAATCCGACACAAAATTGCTACGGATCCTATCCATCACAAAATTTCAAAATCTCTCACTTAATTATGGAAAAACCCACCTGAATTATTTGTCATTTTAAAATTTGGCAATAAATACGGTCCGTCACTAATCTTAGGAGAAGCGATGGACCTCCTATCTATCGTTGATTTTTGACTTGATCAGAAATTAGCAACAAATTTGGTCCATCGCTAAAATTTCTACAGAAAAAAATGGCATTTTGTTTTGTTTTTTTTTTAAAGTTGTTACACCTGATAGTCATTCAAAAAAAAAAATCATATGATTGTTTAATAAGAATCACATTCACAAAATTCAAAAGAATATACCCTACCAATGATCATATAACATGCTTCTTTTCCATTTGAGGAAGGTGGTGGAAGTGGGTCCAAGGATGATACAGTACCACAGGTTAACACAATCATGTTGGAGGCAGGGGACGTTTCCGAGAGAGTGGTTATCAATAACCCTACATAGTGTATCACACAGAAGTGGGTGAATAATGGGGTTGCAGTTAACCTATTACCATGGAGAATCACCACGCCAAAATCATGAATTTACAATAAACTAGATCCGTTGCAAAACCAAATTAATTGTTGCATGGTCCGTCACTGTTTATCGAGTTGTAAAAATTAAATGACGGATGGGATGCGATGAATTTAGTCCGTCGCAAAATTATTACGGATCCTATCCTTAGCAAAAATTAAAAATTTATCGCTTAATTATGGAAAAACCAACCCGAATTATTCGTCATTTTAAAATTTGGCGACGGATACTGTCCATTGCTGATCTTAAGAGAAGCGATGGACCTCAAATCTATCGTCGATTTTTTACTTGATCAGAAATTAGCGACAAATTTGGTCCGTTGCTAAAATTCCAACAAAAAGCGCTAAGTTTTTTTTAAAAAAAATCTGTTACACCAGATATTCATCCAAAAAAATTTCACATGATTGTTTAGTAAGAATCGCATTCACAAAATTCCAAAGAATATACCTTAACAGTGTTTGTACAACACGCTTCTTTTCCATTTAAGGAAGGTGCTATAAGTGGGTCCAAGGATGATACAGTACCACAGGTCAACACAATCATGTTTGAGGCAAGGGACGTGTCTGAGATAGTTGTTATCGATAAATCTACTCATAGTATGACACAACCACAAAGCATAGTATATATCGGCCCATATGGATAGATGCCCTATTACTAGGAATCTGGTCACAATGGGTTTGCAGTTAACCTATTACCATGGAGAATCACCACACCAATATCAAGAATTTACAATAGAATAGATCCGTTGCAAAACCAAGTTAATCGTTGCATGGTCCATCATTGTTTGTCGGGTTGCAAAAATTACACGATGGGTGAGATGCAACGGATTTACTTCATCGCAAAATTGCTACGGATTCTATCCGACCAAAAAAAATCCTTCACTTAATTATGGAAAAACCCTGTGGAATTATTCGTCATTTTAAAATTTGGCAATGGATACGGTCCGTCACTGATCTTAGGAAAAGCAACGGATCTCAAATATGTCGTCAATTTTTGATTTGATCAGAAACTATCGATGGATTAGGTCTGTCACTAAAATTTTGCTTTAAAAAACCTCATTTTATTTTTTTTAATCTATTACACCTGATAGTCATCCAAAAAAAATTTCACATGATTGTTTAATAAGAATCACATTCACAAAATTGAAAAGAATATACCTTAACAGTGATCATACAACAAGCTTCTTTTCCATTTGAGGAAGGTCCTGTAAGTGGGTCCAAGGATGATACATTACCACAGGTCAACACAATCACGTTGGAGGCAAGGGAGGTGTCCAAGAGAGTGGTTATCAATGAGCCTACCCACAGTATGACAAAACAACCTCAAAGCATAGTATATATCAGCCCATTTAGATAGATGCCTTATTACTAGGAATCTGGTCAACAATGGGGCTACAGTTAACCTATTACCATGCAGAATCACCACGCCAAAATCACGAATTTACGATGGACCAGATCCGTTGTAAAACCAAATTTACCGTTGCATGTTCCATCACTGTTTGTCAGGTCGTAAAAATTAAAGGATGGGATGGGATGTGAAGGCGGGTATCCTAGTCCGTACCATTCCTTAAACATCTGCGATCCTCCTCATCAAACTTCGACAGCTTGCGATCTGTAGACAGCGTTTGCGCGTGACCCTAAGTCGCATCTCGTAATTCTGAGTCAACTCGACCCGAGACTTGTACCATTACGACCATGCCGCCACTGCAGTTCCAATACAGCGTCTTGCGTACCAATGTGACACCCAAGGAGAGAGAGAGCTTTGTGGGCCCGCATTTATCTCGAAGAAATGCCATACATTTAGAAATCTCGAGAGAATCTCTACCACCTTTCAAATCAATCAATCAAGTACACATCCCATCTCTAGCCCATGCTTTGTTTCTTCCCAAGACAAGCAACCTACCTAAGTCAACTCTCAAGTCAAGTACACCCATCACTCACATCAATCACTCACACCCATCACCTCTCTTACAACCACCCTCTCTCTCTCTCTCTCATTCTCCACCTATTTTCCAAGCAACCAAAGAGGGTGGACATCTAAGCATTCCCAAGGAGAGAGAGAGCTTTGTGTGTGACCCATTTCCTACCCCTCTCATCTCTCATCCTAGCCCTTCAATCTCCATCATCCTCCATTAAAGAAGAAGCCAAGGAGCTTAGTTTGCTACAGATCCAAGAATGAGTGGAATCGGTGGGTGTTTATAGGATTAGATTTGTATTTTTAATGATGGGCCAAGTGGGGCCTACCGATCAATAGTATGGATCTCACTTTGGACCCTAGGTGTGGTCGATGGCCCACCATGATTCATATGTTCATTCCATGATGGGGCCATTCTCCTTGGACCCCATTATGATGTTTATTTTTCCATTGTGAATGGTCATCTAGACCTTGCATTTCTTTGGTGGAAAGGGATCTCCATTGTTGATATTTTTTGTTGTTGGGCCCACATGTAATGGGACCCACTTGATGTATGTCTTATAATGCATGGAAGGGAGGGCCCATAGTGCCGAGGTCCCTCCCATCGCATGCGTTTCTCTCTCTCTCTCTCTCTCTCTCTCTCTCTCTCTCTCTCTCTCTCTCTCTCTCTCTCTATCTCTCTCTCCCTCCCTGTTTGGATGGCCCACTTTGAAGCATGATATTATCAACGTCATCCATAATCCGGTGGTGGAAACCCACCCTGATGTATCTTGCATCCAGGCCACCGTCTAGGGCCTGGATGCTGCCGTTTTAAAAATATATATATACATATATATATATATATATATATATATATATATATTATATTGCATGAGGTGGGCCACACGTGGGACCGACCTCATATGGAAGTATATTGGCTGGTATAACTCACACTAGCTATATGGCTGATGTAATGACGTCAGCAGGTCCGTGGAATCCACCAGATGTATGGGTCTTATCCACACCATCCAACATTCTGGACAGGTGGGACCCACCCTGTATGTGTTGCACGTGTGGAGTCCAGCACCGTCCAGCAGGGACGGTGGACCCCACCATGATATATGTGTTTCATCAACACCGTCCACCCGTTTTGTATCCAAACCGTCCATCTGGACTGTGGGCCAGCCACCCCGCCAGGAGCACAGCTGTTGAGAACGTTAACAATTCTATGGGGCCCACTGATGTATGTGTTACATCAAAACCATCCATCTAGGTGGTGACCTTATGAACAGATCGAATGGAAAATAAACGTTATGGTGGGCCCTAGGAATTTTAAACGGCAGTAATCATTATCTCCACTGTTATTTGTGGTATGGTCCAGATGATCTTCCGATATGATTAAATTTTATGGGAAATGCTCTTAAATGATCTCTAAAAATAGATGAATGGTGTAAATAGTAGAATACAGGACTATGGGTCCCACTTGAAGTGTATATGAGGCCCTTTGTACGGCCCACGTGATGCAGCCCACTTGATGTGTATGAGGCCCATTGTTGCGGCCCATGTGATGTAGCTCACCTTGATGTATATGAGGCCCATTGTTGCGGCCCATCTTAATGTATATAAGGCCCATTGTTGTGGCCCACCTTGATGTATATGAGGCTCATTGTTGTGGCCCATCTTGATGTATATAAGGCCCATAGATGTGGCCCATTGTGATGTATTTGAAGCCCATAGATGTGGCCCATTGTGATGTATTTAAGGCCCATGAATGTGGCCCATTATGATGTATATACGGCCCATGGAATGTGGCCCATTATGATGTATATACGGCCCATGGGATGAGGCCCATGGTGATGTGTGAGGCTCAAATGTAATGTATGTGAGGCCCATAAGTGAGGCCCAATATGATGTATATTAGGACCTTGAGTGAGGCCACCACTATATGTTTGACTCTATGTGGGTCATTCCTTAGGAGTAATGTTGGTTAGATGTCCACATTGATGGGCAATGATGGTTAAATGTCTACATTGTGACCTTCCTTTAGGCCTTTGTTAGGCCCATTCTCATCCTTCTCTATGTGGGTTGACCCTAATCATTGGGCCCCATCGATGTTTGCATGATCCACCTATTTGCATTGGGCTAACTCAAATGAGTTGGGCCCCCATTAGTTGCTAGTAGAATTATGTTAATCCTGGAGTCCATCTAGGACTTAATTGGGCCCCCTAGGGCATCTAGTGGGCCATATGATAGTATGGTGAAGGAAGCCCGTTCCGGATCCTTAGGTTTATAGGTAGGCCACCTAGGCCCAACCTTGATATGAGGAGAATTCATCCTCACCATAGACGGAGGGATCCATGCTATCAGATTTGGTATGTCCACAGTTGAGGACTGGCCCTCATTTATAAGATCTACTGTCCTTCCATGGACCCCGCCTTGTGTATAGGCCAATTATCTATGCCAACTATGAGTATGTCATAGTATACCTTCATGATACATGCCCATACACATCATCTGCATGCTTGTTATGAGATGTGGCTGATCATTGCATATGCCATTAGGCAGATTGTTTATTGGGACTCCCTGATAGGCGGAGTTGTCCCACATGAGCGCACTGTACGTGAAGGATTGATGTATGACTGGATTGTGTGACTCATGCATCTTACATTGTGTATTATGATTGTTGTACACTCTAGCGACATCAGGGTTGTAGCCTCCGCAGGTATAACACAGATGGTAGGATTGGATACCAGAAATCTTTTCTCTACATGAGGTGCTATAGATGCCCCTGGGTGAAATTCCCTAAACCCTTATGGTACCAAGAGGTCGCTCCAACATCTAGACCGAGTGGATGCATGAGAGATAAGTGCCGAATACCAAGAGGCTGCGCTTCCCACTGTGTCATGGTCAGTTGGAAAGGGGTGCGGCCTTACCCGCCCAAGAGGATGGGGCAAAGCTAGGCTGAGTTTGACCAGCTCGAGGAATGGGTCTGCTATCGATGAGCCGAGCCCAATATTGGTAGGCGGATAGTGAGGTCTCTTCCACTCACCTTGTTGCACACGATGTGGTGACAATCTGGTTTGGAGTGTACTAGACCCCGGTGATTATCCAGAGAGAACTGTACTGATATCTGATGCTCCAAAGATGAGCTGGATTGATATGTGGATTGGTATGCTTGAGCTACATCTTGCACATGACATTAGTTATGTAGGCCTTGCATTGCATCACATGGCCTTGGTGTGGCCGACAGCATTCATGCCTTGCATCGCATAACCTTGGTACGGCTAATAGTATTCGTGGACTCGCCAATATATTCTGCATTACTCTGATATTACATACCTGCATTGCTACCTTGCGCACACACTTTCACCACCCTCTAAGCTTTCTATAAGCTTATGCACGATTGATGCATGCAGGTGACGCTAGGTCATAGTTGATCAGGAGCAGGAGCGTGCCACAGAGCTTTTGGAGTTTCTATCATTATTATCTTTGTATTTCCCTTTATACGCATTGTACTTTAAATTTTGATTATAGTGGATATGTGGTGATGTTTCTGGTTGTTGTTGTTTATGGTAATGCTTCTTGCGAGATAAATGTATGTAAAAAATCCTCCTTGTAGGATCTTAGGATCGAAATCTGGCGTATGGGTGCTGGGATCCAAGAATGGGGTACTACGGAGGCTGTCAACACTAGATTCGGCGATCAAAAATTTTGTAAGCCCAGTTTCCAAGTTTGGGGCATGACAGGATGGGATGGATTTAGTCCTTCGCAAAATTACTATGGATCATATCCATCACAAAATTTCCTGGAACACATCGGGGAAACCACAAACGACTAGCAGCTAGTCGATACTCAAAACAGCTGACTCCTTAATGGCACATGACAACAGGCAGGAAAGCTACTCTCCTTTGGGCACTACTATAAACTGGAACTATGGCACACCGAGTATACAGAATGTGATTGTCCTCATGGAGCAGTCTAATATGGCTGGTACTCGGCGAGCCAATCCATGCCCAAGATGACATTAAACTCGGACATCAGCAATGTAAATAGATCGGCAGGGTTGCCGAAATTTAATAAGGAGGATCGTGAAAGTCTAAGGAACGGTACAGTCTAGGATACGGCCCTTACACATTCCCCATCTCAACTTGGCCTCGTCAGTGGGAGTCAAATTGATGCCCACATGTCTACCCGGCCCAATGGTGAGGCATCCTTAGGTACCATTGGAGTTTAGGGTCTCTCAACCCAAGGGTCACATCATCCTCTACTATTTTCATATTTCTGGTGTCCCATGATTCAATATCATCATCCTTATCACAATTTGATAGTAGACTACGTAATACGGTCAATCCGTGATGTTGTAAAGAATTAGGATACTAATTCTCATCATATATCATGCCATGGAATGCATAGTGATGCTACATGACAAGTAGACTCAAGGATAACTAGAACTCAAGGTATGCCGCTATGCAGGGTGCAAGATTACTAAAGAGTCACATACCTAGGTAACCAATCCCGATGTGGTGCTGTCAACTTGTGGCCTCATAACTTGGTACTTTGAACTAAGAAGTACTTTTCTCTACTTGCTCGATTATGGCTAATTAAATTGTAGTCCTTGTAATTCCTAAACTAGGGTACTTAATTGTGATTTTAGTTATTACTCATTTCTATCAACAAACCACCCTTCTTATGTATGAATTCCCTACTAACAATCTAATTGCATACTGCATGATTTGATCATTGCATGGTATTGGGTGGTTTAGATGCCTAATATGACTATTCAAGATATCCATGATATTGGGCCTCAAATTCCAGTCATGTAGGGTGGCCCTAAGTCTAGTTGTAACGCCCTGAAAATTGGGGGTCGAGCATAAACTCAACCCACGAGTTCCAACGCATCACTTATGCAACATAGATAATGATAATTAAATGTTGTTAGTGCATTAATCATGAGTGGGATTATACCAAAACAGTAATTCATACTCCAGATCAATTCATATAACGCAAGCGAAAGACTGAAAAATGTATATAGACGTGCATGAGCCAAAAGGATCACGATCGGTCTCTAGAGTATGAATACATCACTTAGTCACCAAATACATGTAATAGTTCAAAATAGTTCAACTACAATAATAAACCCTGTAGCCCCGTCAATCCGGATGGCCTAAGCAAAACCACCGGAGAATTGCATATATGAGAACTCATCCTAATCGTCATAGTAATCGGGCTCTGCCTCTTGAGTCACATCGTCATCTACAACTAAGACAGAGTCTGGTGGGTGTTCAGAACACCGTCCCAGAATCTGGGAGTGAGTGATCAACTCAGTGGGATCATAGAGCAAAGGTTAACATGTTATCAATTCAATCAAGCAGTAATGATAAAGCAGACATATCAAACATTCCTAGATACTCTTATTAATGCAAGGATGAATGTAAGCATGATGCATGGCCTCGCATACACTCCCTCGTGCGACACCATCTTACGGTCACGGCATACTTTCTTCCCTCTGTGCTCTTCAATCCGGGGCACATGCAGTGCGATGAAATGAGCATGATTACCGAGTTATTATTAGTCCTTTTCATACAGCAGGATTGGAAATCTAAGGTAGCTCCCTTATATCAATTCCCAAACAATGATCCATTCTAGGGTCATCAGTCCTAGTAAATCTCATACGAAGATACAGTTCTAGGTCACTGCAAAGGGTTCGTCACCTTATCAGTGCAAGCCTAGTGTACTCTTGTTGCTACGTAAGGGCTCATCGCCTCTACGCAGTCTTAGCGTATGCTCGAGGTCACTACAAAGGGCTCGTCACCTTATCAGTGTAGGCCGACAGCTCGAATACAGTGTGCCATACCACCGTATTCAGCTCACGAGTCTGGGTTGCTAACTGGTCACTACGGGGAGGCTCGTCACCCCAGCGTAGGCCGACAGCTCGACCATGGTGTCCCATACCACCATGCCCGGCTCATGAGTCTTAGCGGATCGAGGTACCAAGGTTTTAAAGAGGTTTTCACTGGTTAGTTTGGTACCTTAGGTTCAAGCAGTAGGGTCCAAACATCGTGAACATATATCGGGCCAATCGGGTTACATGACGAGCTCAACTAGTACGAGCGCACGTTGAGTTGATCGACATGAAGTGCGTAAGCACTTCGTGTGGCCTAACCACTACCGACGTCCCAAGTACGGCTCGAATTCATCGATTGCGTCCTATGTGGCGAAACAACCTCAGCCACCTATTCAATGCCAATTACCGATTGCTTGGACTGTTCTGTAGTCCCAAACAAAATTGACTATAATAGATAAGCATACAAGCTAATCAGAACAGTAATGGATCAACAATTCCAAGCATACAAGCATGTGAGCATTTGATGGATTTCAACTTAAACATGAATTCACACATAAGCAGTGTCTAAGTAAAACAGACAAAGAATATAGGTTACATGGAGGAAATCATACACATCGTTAAGGTAGTTGAGAATCTCTTCTCAACGCCCATTTAAAGTACAATATATTACACATTTGTTCATTCAGACATTTCTACAAACACTTAGACTACATATTCCAACATACATGACGTATGTTGGTGTTAGCACGTATTTGGGCAAATCCTTTCACTAAGGAATTGTCACATATAATTCAACCATTTGTCTACAACAGTTAATCATGGCAAATCCATATACATACAAACATTTCAACATGCCCAAGAATACACAATATTCAACATAGTTCATACATATGTGTAAAGTGCGGGAACAACGTGTCTAAGCATGTGATAGCAATTCAAGTCCGTCATAAATCATTAACTGACATTGAAAGCCTTGAAAACCATAACCTAAACATTTATAGTCCACACCTTTCGCCAATAGACTTGTAACGAACTCAGTTTTAAAGCTAGGTCTTTGTCTACGGTAGATTGGCAACCTATAGCATAAATTAGGTTAGCTATTTCATAACTTACACTATCAGAAACCCTAAAACGGATTAGGGTTAGGTTTTCTTACCTAAGAATGGGATTGGTATCGCCCATATAGCGACACAGGAGTGGTGGCTAAGCACGTGGAGCGTCAGGGAAAAATCCCAACCTCTATCTCTCACTCTCTCTCTCTCTCTCTTCCTCACTTTCTTCTTCTCTTTTCTCTCTTCTTTCCCTTAGGGTTTGAAAATTTGTATGGCATATGAGAGAGGGTGTTTAAGGTCCTTATATAGGCCCAGGTTTGATGGGAACGACCCCAGGGCTAAGGTATACTTAGGTTATATCCAAATATGGGTCGTTCCGGTCCAACGGAGCACTTCTGGTGGCCCCTTTTCCACGTGCGGTCCGACTTAAGCTCCCTGACCATGGATCTAGGTCAGGCTGAGTTTTCGTCCCGATCGGATTGACAGATCAGCCGTGGCGGACCAGTTTCAGTTCAACGGTCACGGTCACTCAATCAGGCCACAAGTACATCGACATGTGTGAGACATTTCTCCTGATCTTAGGGTGTATTTGGGTCAGATTCTGATGGTCTAAATCCTTATATTTGGCCCGCAAGTGACACGACTCAGATTACTTAAGTTCAGATTTTTATTTCTAAAATTTTCACGTTTCTCACACTCTTCGCTCCGGGTTCAAGTTGTGTAGTTTTAAACACAATTAAGACTTGATTTTCGAGGGGGTTGTCAAGTCTAGTAATGCGGTCATAACTGTATAGTTTTGGGGTAATCAGACTTTCGACGTGCGGTCCAGGTCCGATACGGAGTTTCGGTGTGCTCCTGAGAGCAACCGGGTTTAAAGATGGATTCTAGATTTCAGGGTAATGCAGCGTCAATAATTCTGCACGTTTTGGGTCTTACAGATCATATTTAAAGTGATTAGTGCTAATTTCATAAGCACTCTAGTTTAACACTTGCTAATATTAACCTAATTTCTAAAGGATTTGGTCCTTGGTGATTTCTGCTTGAGGTGGTACTTGGGTCCTTATACGGATTTTTTCAAGATGTTACAACCTACCCTCCTTAAAGAAAAATTTCATCCTCGAAATTAGTACCTTTTCGTACTCCTCGAGAATCTGAGGGTAGTTCTTTCAAACCTCGGCTTCTGTCTCCCAAGTAGCCTTTTCTTCCATGTGATACGTCCACAGCACTTTCACAAGTGGACGTAAGCTTTCCCTTTTTGTCAAACCGAAGGACTCCCTTCATAGGGGAAACTCTGAGAAACACATGGTCTCCGACCTCGAACTCTAGCGGTCGTCGCCTCGTATCGGCGTAGCTCTTCTATCTGCTCTGCACTGTCAGAAGTCGGCGCCTGATGATGTCGATCTTCTCTGAGGTCGCTTGTACTAACTCTGGGCCAATCAAGCTTTTCTCGCCAATCTCTGCCCAACAATGCGGCGCTCCGCACGGGCACCCATACAGTGCCTCGTAAGGAGCCAAGCCAATACTCGCCTAGAAGTTGTTATTATAGGCGAACTCTACATAGGGAAGACAGTCGTCCCAACTGTCCTTGAAATCCAGCACGCAGGCCCGCAACATATCTTCCAGAATCTGGTTCACCTGTTCCGTCTGCCTGTCAGACTGTAGATGGAACGCGGTACTGAACCTCAACTTTACACTCATCACTTCCTAAATGCGGATCCAGAAAATAGATATAAACCGCGTGTCTCGGTCCGACACGATCTCTAAAGGAACTCCATGCAAACGTACTATCTCTTTGATGTACAACCTAGCCAACTCGTCTGCAGAGTTCGAAACTCTGATAGGGATGAAATGAGCCGATTTCGTTAACCAGTCCACGATCACCCAAATAGAATCATAACCCTTCCTCGTCTTTGGTAGCCCAGAGATAAAGTCCATAAAGATGAAATCCCACTTCCATTCAGCTATGGGCATGGGCTGAAGCAAACCAGGAGGTCGGCGATGCTCTGCCTTGACCTGCTGGCACGTGAGACAACGAGACACGTAATATGCTGTGTGAGCCTTCATATTGTCCCACCAGTACGACCTCTTCATGTCACGATACATCTTCGTACTGCCTGGATGCATAGCCATCCAAGAATCGTGAGCGGCCTCAAGAACTTCTTTCCTCAAGTCAGGGAGGTTCGGGACGTATAGGCAGCTATGGTAACGTAAGCCCCCATCCGTACCAATGCTCCACTCTAAGTCCTCATCGTTGCTAGCCTGCTCTCTCATCTTCACCAATAAATCATCGTCTGCCTGAGCCACGACAATCCTATCATCAATGAGGGCTGTAGTCGAATATGTGCTTTGCCCTCATACGGCTCCTCCACCATGAGTTTCTGCTCAAAGTCTCGCACGAACTCTATCATGTCCCACTCTACTACCTTAAACGGAGCCACAAACGCCAATGCCTTCTTGCGGCTCAGTGCGTCTGCCACAAGGTTGGCCTTACCGGGATGGTAAGAGACCTCGAACTTAAAGTCCTTCAAGGTTTCCATCCATCGCCGCTGCCTCATATTCAGGTCCCGCTGAGTGAATATGTATCTGAGGCTCTTGTGGTCACAAAAGAGCTCGAACTCTTCTCCGTAGAGGTAATGTCTCTAGAGCTTCAATGCGAAGATGATGGCTGCTAACTCCAGGTCGTGCGTCGGGTAATTCTCCTCGTGTTTCCTCAACTGTCTCGAGGTATATGCAATCACCCTGTCCTTTTGCATGAGGACACAACCCAAACCGACACGCCACGCGTCTATATATATAACATACTTAACCCCTTGCTCTGGCAATACTAGCACAAGGGTGGATGTCAACCTGTCCTTCAGCTCTTGAAAAGCTGCTTCTGCCTTTTCATTCCAGGCGAACTTCAAATCTTTTCGTGTCAACTGAGACAAAGGTCTGGCTATCTTCGAGAAATCCCAAATGAATCGTCGATAGTAACCTGCTAGACTAAGAAAACTCCTCACCTAGGTAACCGAACCGGGCTGCTCCCAGTCCTGAACTGCGGCTACCTTAGCAAGGTCCACAGCTATCCCTTCCTTGGACACCACATGTCCTAGGAACTTGACTTCTTCTTTCCAGAAGTCGCACTTCTTGTACTGTGCAAACAACTGGTTCTTCCTCAGAGTATTCAAGACTACTCGCAGGTGTTCCTCGTGCTCTTCCCGACTCTTGGAGTATATCAGGATGTCATCAATAAACACAATGATCAATTGGTAAAGAAACAGCCGAAATACTCTATTCATCAAGTCCATGAACACAGCCGGAGCGTTCGTAAGACCAAACGACATCATGAGAAACTCGTAGTGCCCAAAACAAGTCCTGAAAGCCATCTTCTGCACGTCTTCATCCCTAACACACAACTGATAATACCCTGACTGCAAGTCAATCTTCATAAAATACTACACTCCTCTCAACTGATCAAACAAATCATCTATCCTATGCAAAGGATACTTGTTCTTTACCATCACTTGGTTCAGTTTGCGATAATCAATATACAACCGCAGTGAACCGTCCTTCTTCTTCACAAACAACACAGGTGCTCCCCAAGGAGACACACTCGGTCATATGAAACAAGCATCTAACAGATCATCGATCTGTTTCCTCAACTCCTCCATCTCACATGGAGTCATGCGATAAGTCGAAAGAGATATTGGTGTTGCATTGGGCACAAGGTCGATAGTGAAATCGATCTCGTGCTGAGGAGGTAGTCCAGGTATCTTACTGAACACGTCCTCAAACTCCAGAACCACTAGTGTGTCTTCAAGTACCGGCCCGTCAACATTCTTCAGTAAGGAAGCATAACAAAGAACTCAAAAAGGGTAACTGACCTGCACGGGAAACATAAAGGGTGTGCCCTCAGGTCCGTACGCTGTCACTAGACAGGTCTCGCAGTTAATCTCAGCCCTCACTTCAGTCAACCAATCCATACCAAGGATGACGTCGAAATAGTATAGTGTGGTGACAATCAAGTCAATGCATATTGTCCTGCTCCCTAGATCTATCAAACAACCCGCACACAATTTGGTGGCATCTGTAAAGGTCCTAGGTGCTGCGATAACTCGCACCCCAACCATCGAAGTCATCTTTAGCCCTAAGCGCTAGACTGCAGAACATGATATCACAGATATAGTGGATCCCGTATCCACCAATAGAAACATAGGGGTACCTTCAATATGAGTGGTGAGCTCGAAGGCCAGAGGTACAGTAGCTGTAGAGTCAGGCGCTTCCGCTGTAAGTGCATGAACGTGTGCCTGCTGAGCTCGATTGGGCTGAGGCACCATAGGTCGCTGAGGTGGCCTAAATCGAGGTGTAGGGGGCCTGAAAGAAGGATGTGTAGGTGATGTCCGTAGGGGTGGAGCCAATAGAGCCTGAGGGTGAGGGCGGTCGATTCTCTGTGGCGGAAAAAACCCACTATCTCTCATGCGTGCAAAACAGCTCTCCACCGCATGACCTGGTTTCCCACAGTACGTACATGTCACACCAGGTCGCCTCATCGGAACTGGTGGCGCCGCGATCTTAGGAGGAGAGTCGGTACGGGATCTCTTACCAAGGAATGGCCTGCTCGGCATATCTGGTCGTGGCCTAGGGATCATAGGCCCACAAGAACGTGACAATCGATCCCCATCCTGCTCCGCTTGCATAGACATGTGTACTAACTCAGCACAGAAGGGTATGTTAGCACAGCACATCTTCGAGCGAATATCAGGTCGTAGGCCCTCTGAAAAATGCCGCATCCTCATCTGCGCGTCAGCAAGCACTGTAGGGACGTACCTGCCCAACTCCGTAAACCGGTGCTCATACTCTGTCACTGACATGCCTCCCTGTCTGAGGCACAAGAACTCATTCTCCTTCTCGTGCCGGTATGTCTAGGGATAGTACTTCTCATGGAAGCGGAACTCAAAAGCTACCCTAAGTCCATACATAGTTAACTTCAACGGTCCGCAGAACACTATCCCACCACAAGCTGGCCTCCTTTTCAAACATAAAGGTGGCCAACTCGACGCTCTGGCTCTGTACAGTGTAGCATCCTCAGCATCTTAGAGATGCAGTCTAGTCAATATTCGGCCTCCTCGGATCTGTAAGAACTCGCAAATGTAGGAGGCCGCAAGCGCTAGAATTGCTCAAGGAGGCCACTCATACCCAAGTTCCCCATAGGGTATATAGTAGGTGCAGGTGAAGGCACACCCTCATCCTGAGCGGAAGGCCCCACAGTCCCAGCAGGGCGTACAGATGGTGAAGGTCGAGTAGCACTTCCATCCTAAGCTAGGGCCCCTGCAATAGTGGTCAAGAGCTGCTGGTGCTGCTAGTGCATCATCATCATCAACTGATCCAACCTATCAGTAGGTGGGGCCGACTGAGGCTCATGCTGTGTCGAAGAAGACGTACGGTTTTGATCACGAATCGGTGGTGTGTAAGGTGGCGGCCTAACTGTAGGACCAGTAGAAGGCTGAGGCTCAGGTATAGTCTCATGAACCGGGCCCAAACCAGGGTCCGTACGACCTTCACCCTAGGGAGGTGAATGGTCCATCGAATTAATAAATGTGAGGCGTGCCGTGCTCCGCGTGACCTTAGGTGGCATTCCCTATATGAAATAGGGTGCAACTTAGGTATGATGTAGCATAGCAATACACAATCCTTTAAGCATTTCACACAACTTCATAGCAAAAGAGACCGCATGCATTTCATTTACCAAAATTTGTCACAGCACATGAAATATAGTGTTACATGAATCATGATAGAAAATGAATACAAATGCAAACATCCTAACACATTGACAAAACAAGCTATGGGGTGACGGCTTGGATGACTAAGCATCCGAGTCTGGCGACGGAGGAGGGGCACCCTTATCCTCTAGGCAGCATAGGATGGACTTCAAAGTGCGAGTCACCTTCTTAAACTTGTGTTTCACGAGGCCTCGAAGATCCATTATATGTTGTTGTAGGACAGCCTAACCTTCCTCAAGTTGAGCTAAGCGAGCTTGAACAGTGCCATGTTCCGATACCGCAGGAGGGGAGTTCTCATCCGTATCCTTGGCCTCCTCTTCTTCCTCGTTTTGTTCTTCTTCTATTTCAGCTCCCTCTTCTTCCTCACTCTCTTCCTCTTCACTCTCTGTCTCATCTTCACTCTCATCAAGTCGGGCTTGTCATTGTCGTGGCCCGATTCCCATCTGATTGAGAGTCGCTTCATTGATGTAATGGATCGGCACTGGCTTTTTCGCCCCAAGCCTGTAGCCAAACTCATGTGCAATCTTGCATATGACTCGGCCGAATGAGAGCGAATCTGACCTTCTATTAGAACGTGCGGTGAGAACTATCTATCGCAGAACATACGTAGGCACACACAGCTTCTCTCCCTGCCCCACTTGATATAAGAAATCTACCATCAGGCGTGTGCACTCGTTGCGGTTGCTCTACCTGGGGTAGACGTTGAACGTGAAGATGTGGTGAAGCAGACGGAAGTCGCCAGACATATAAGTCGCCAGAAGGCTATTGTTGGATTGCCACTGAACCAGTTGGCCACAAAGGGCCTGTGTGCGGGGATCTCTTTCACGTACACTCCTCAGATTCTTCTCAATTACATGTACCTCACCAAGAGGCACATTCATAAGCCGAGATACTAAACCAACGTCGATGGTGGCTTCCCGATCTCTTCTATAAGGGATCTTGAACTGCAAGGGCTCCAGCATAGGCTCTTGAATGTGGGCATAGAAAGCTCGGACAGTGCCCACATTTACGCGGTACTCGCCCTCAAATAACGGACCCCACCCGGCCTCTTTCAGGCGCTCGAGCAAGAGGTATTCCCCAAATAGCCTTACATCCACATGAGCTTCAAAAAGGACTCTACGGCCCTTATAAACTCCATGCGACAGTTCCACCAACAGCGTCCTTCCAACAGGAGCCTGGCGATCAAGATCCCGTTTAGTCTGAAACTCCCGATTGACGCTCAAACTTGCGGCGGCATCTCTCGATCTCCTCGAACGAGTAGGGCGACTAGGCCCAGCTTCTTCCACAGAAGCTCTTTTCTTTCCCATGAGAGAAAGAAGGGCAGAAAGAGAGAAAATAGTTGCCACAAGCTCAAAAAGAGCCATTGAAATGGAAGGAAAAGTGGAAATAGGATGGGTTACGGGATCACAAGATCGTTGAAGCACACATTGGTATTTGTGTGTTCCAAAAAGAGAAGGAATGAAGAAAGTTGAAGGAATAGGGAAGATTAGAAGAGGGATTGTTGGGTTTTGAAATCTTGAGCTACAAAAAGGGGATGTGTAGGCTCAAATGAAAAGGAAATAAAGAGGGAAAATGATAGAATCAAGTAGGTTAGTGAGCTTACACAAATTTGAGACTCAAATGGAGGGTTTAAGAGCTCAAATGAGAGAATGCAAAAAGGATTGGCAGTTGTGGTAGAGGTTTTTGAGGGGGTAGTGCAAGGGTTTCACGAAAATGATAAAAGGAGTGCTTGAAGGACGGGTTTAAGTGGAAAATCTTAAATTTTTTGGAGAAAAGGAGAGCTTGGGGTGGTGGTTTGTGAAGGAGAGGTAGCATAAGAGGGTTTTAATCGACCCCACATGCGTGCGTGGGCCACACAGCACCGAGGACCCATCGGCCATAGGCAGCCCACCCGGCCAGGCCCGTTTGGTGGCAAGGCCTCGCCAAACTGGCGAGGTCCTCGCCGGTCACTGGACTTTTTGGCAAGGGCTCGCCCTTTGGGCGAAGTCCTCCTGCCCCCTGGGTCCCAAAAAGGTGTGGTTCCCACCCTGGGTCCCCCTGAAAGTGTCTTGTTTGGCCTCCACTCCGTTTTGACTCGTTTCAGGTCATTTCGAATAAATTCTGACGTATATTCACGTTTACCGATTTTAAACGGCTGGGACGAAATAAAACATGATCAAAAACCGTCAATTGACGGTCTAGGGGTGATTCGGGATCGACTCATGCGATCATGGATGGGTACAGACCCGAGCAAAATGATCAATTTCGGTGAACTTTGCCAATTGGCGAAATCGGAGAATCCTAAGCCTGTTTCTAGATGTCCCTCGCACCCAACTATGTTGAAAAGCGTCAGCAAATGTCGTGTGACCCTAACCCAGGTCCGGTTTAATCCAAATCATGATCTGATACTAACTTGTAACGCCCTGAAAATCGGAGGTCGAGCATAAACTCAACCCACGAGTTCCAACGCATCACTTATGCAACATAGATAATGATGATTAAATGTTGTCTATGTTAGTGCATTAATCATGAGTGGGATTATACCAAAACAGTAATTCATACTCCAGATCAATTCATATAACACAAACAGAAGACTGGAAAATATATATAGACATGTATGAGCCAAAAGGATCACAATCGGTCTCCAGAGTATGAATACATCACTGAGTCACCATATACATGTAATAATTCAAAATAGTTCAACTACAATAATAAACCCTGTAGCCCCGTCGATCCGGATGGCCTAAGCAAAACCACCGGAGAATTGCATATATGAGAATTCATCCTGATCGTCATAGTAATCGGGCTCCACCTCTTGAGTCGCATCGTCATCTGTAACTAAGACAGAGACTAGTGGGTGTTCAGAACACCGTCCCAGAACGTGGGAGTGAGTGATCAACTTAGTGGGATCATAGAGCAAAGGTTAACATGTTATCAATTCAATCAAACAGTAATGATAAAGTAGACATATCAAACATTCCTAGATACTCTTATTAATGCGAGGATGAAATGTAAGCATGATTCATGCCCTCACCTACACTCCCTCGTGCGACACCATCTTACAGTCGCGGCATGCTTTCTTCCCTCTGTGCTCTTCAACCCAGGGCACATGTAATGCGATGAAATGAGCATGATTACCGAGTTATTATTAGTCCTTTTCATACAGCAGGATTGAAAATTTAAGGTACCTCCCTTATATCAATTCCCAAACAATGATCCATTTTAGGGTCGTCAGTCCTAGTAAATCTCATACGAGATACGGTTCTAGGTCACTGCAAAGGGCTTGTCACCTTATCAGTGCAGGCCTAGTGTACTCTTTTTGCTACGTAAGGGCTCGTCCCCTCTACGCTGTCTTAGCGTACACTCGAGGTCACTACAAAGGGCTCGTCACCTTATCAGTGTAGGCTGACAGCTCAAATACAGTGTCTCATACCACCGTATTCGGCTCATGAGTCTGGGTTGCTCACTGGTCACTACGGGGAGGCTCGTCACCCCAGCGTAGGCTGACAGCTCGACCACGGTGTCCCATACCATCATGCCCGGCTCATGAGTCTTAGCGGATCGAGGTACCAAGGTTTTAAAGGGGTTTTCACTAGTAAGTTTGGTATCTTAGGTTCAAGCAGTAGCGTCCAAACATGAACATATATCGGGCCAATCGGGTTACTTGACGAGCTCGACTAGTACGAGCGCACGTTGAGTTGATCGACATGAAGTGTGTAAGCACTTCGCGTGGCTTAACCACTGCCGACATCCCAAGTACGGCTCGGATTCATCGATGGCGTCCTATGTGGCGAAACAACCTCAGCCACCTATTCAATGCCAATTATCGATTGCGTGGACTGTTCTATAGTCCCAAACAAAATCGACTATAACAGATAAGCATACAAGCTAATCAGAACAGT
The DNA here is from genome assembly GCF_029962835.1 of Magnolia sinica. Lineage (NCBI taxonomy): Eukaryota > Viridiplantae > Streptophyta > Magnoliopsida > Magnoliales > Magnoliaceae > Magnolia > Magnolia sinica. The sequence continues at coordinate 51,022,662 of NC_080585.1, read as the reverse complement.
AATGGATCAACAATTCCAAGCATACAAGCATGTGAGCATTTGATGAATTTCAACTTAAATATGAATTCACACATAAGCAGTGTCTAAGTAAAACAGACAAAGAATATAAGTTACATGGAGGAAATCATACACATCATTAAGGTAGTTGAGAATCCCTTCTCAACGCCCATTTAAAGTACAATATATTACACATTTGTTCATTCAAACATTTCTACAAACACTTAGACTACATATTCCAACATACATGACGTATGTTGGTGTTAGCACGTATTAGGGCAAATCCTTTCACTAAGGAATTAGCACATATAATTCAACCATTTGTCTACAACAGTTAATCATGGCAAATCCATATACATACAAACATTTCAACATGCCCAAGAATACACAATATTCAACATAGTTCATACATATGTGTAAAGTACGGGAACAACGTGTCTAAGCATGTGATAGCAATTCAAGTCATTCATAAATTATTAGCTGACATTGAAAGCCTTGAAAATCATAACCTAAACATTTATAATCCGCACCTTTCACCGGTAGACTTGTAACAAACTCAGTTTTAAAGCTAGGTCTTTGTCTATGGCAGATTGGCAACCTATAGCATAAATTAGGTTAGCTATTTCATAACTTACACTATCAGAAACTCTAAAACGGATTAGGGTTAAGTTTTCTTACCTAAGAACGGGATTGGTATCGCCCGTATAGCAACACAGGAGTGGTGGCTAAGCACATGGAGCATCAGGGAAAGATCCCAACCTTTATCTCTCTCTCTCTCTCTCTCTCTCTCTCTCTCTCTCTCTCTTTCTTCTTCTCTTTTCTCTCTTCTTTCCCTTAGGGTTTGCAAATTCGTATGGCATATGAGAGAGGGTGTTTAAGGTCCTTATATAGGCCCAGGTTTGGTGGGAATGGCCCCAGGGCCAAGGTATACTTAGGTTATATCCAAATATGGGTCGTTCCGGTTCTGGTGGCCCCTTTTCCACGTGCGGTCAGACTTAAGCTCCCTGACCATGGATCTAGGTCAGGTTGAGTTTTCGTCCCGATCGGATTTACAGATCAGCCGTGGCAGACCAGTTTCAGTTCAACGGTCACGGTCACTCGATCAGGGCCACAAGTTCATCAACATGTGTGGGACATTTCTCCTGATCCAAGGGTCTATTTGGGTCAGATTCTGATGGTCTAAATCCTTATATTTGGCCCGCAAGCGACATGACTCAGATTACTTAAATTCAGATTTTTATTTCTAAATATTTTCACGTTTCTCACACTCTTCGCTTTGGGCTCAAGTTGTGTAGTTCTAGACACAATTAAGACTTGATTTTCGAGGGGGTTGTCAAGTCCAGTAATACGGTCATAACTGTATAGTTTCGGGGTAATCAGAGTTTCGGTGTGCTCCCGAGAGCAACCGGGTTTAAAGATAGATTGTAGATTTCAAGGTAATGTAGCGTCATTGATTCTGCACGTTTTGGGTCTTGCAAATCATATTTAAAGTGATTAGTGCTAATTTCATAAGCACTCTAGTTTAGCACTTACTAATATTAACCTAATTTCTAAAGGATTTAGTCCTGGGTGATTTCTGCCTGAGGTGGTACTCGGGTCCTTGTACGGATTTTTTCGAGACGTTACACTAATACACACTGAAGTACTCATGGTGGAATTATATGGGTTTTGATTTCTGTTTTGCTGAGGAGAACATATAGTTATTGAGAGGCCCAAATCTAGGCCCACAAGAGATGTATTATTATTTTATTATTATTATTATTTTTTATTCTTGTTAGTTTTCATAAGTGGGGGCCACATGAGGACGATCAACTCTGTCTATCGGGTTCTCCAAGTCATGGCGGGCCCAATGAGCCCAATATTTAATAGTTTTAGGTGTATAGAAACATCACCGTGGGCCCTAAAGGTTTTAATAGTACATGTCATTATTACCACTATTTTCTATGGTGTGGCCTGCCAGAGATCTAGATTGGCTTCATTTTTTAGCCCAAGGCCTAAAATGATTTGGAAAATTGGATGGATGGTGTGGATTGGATACATACATCATGATGGGGCCTGTAGTGGGTCCCACACTCCATGCCTTTCAAAGAGCACTGCAGCATCTATTTGAAGCTGACAACAAGAGCATCCAACAATAAATAACAATTTTTTTTTATTATTTTTCATAGGTGTGGCCCACATAAGGACGATCCACTTCATCTATTGGGTTCTCCGACTCATGGTAGGCCCAATGAGTCCAATATTCGATATGTTTAGGTCTATAAAAACATCACAGCAAGCCCTAATAGGTTCTAATAGTAGATGTCACTATTTCCACTATTTTCTATGGTGTAGCCCACCCAAAATCTAGATCGACTTAATTTTTCGGCCCAAGGCCTAAAATGATCTGGAAAATCTTGTAGACAGTGTGGATTAAATACATGCATAATGGTGGGGCGTGATGTGGGTCCCACATGCCCTACTTTTCAAAAGGAGCAGGGAAGCTACTTGCTTCAACATCCTTTGGACGTCGGCAGCAACAATGTCCTTTTTGGGTAAGTGCACGTGTGTGCATGGTGTGTATGTGTGAGTGACTGAGCATCTCAGCGGGTCCATCCATTTGATGTCTTAGATCTCTCAATGATGTCCTAACGGGCCCAAAAGTCTCGAATCAATCTAATATTTATGTGCTCCCTCCATCCAAGTGCTTGTAACCTTATGATCATAATGGATGGCTAATAAACATCACGGTGGAGCCCATGATTAGTGGATCCCGCCCAGGCCTTGAATTGAGGCCGATTGTAGTGTTTTCCGGATCATCCAACCCGTTGGGCTTTAGGATGGCATATGAACATTAAGTGGGGCCTTCAACAGTGGGTCCCACACCTATATAATTAAGAGAATGAAATTTACATAAAATGAGGATAGCAAATGAGATGAAGGGGCACTCACCTTAATAGGGGGATGATCTTCCTAAAATGGTTGGATGGCCTTGATTGTAAGGGATGTTTTAACTTGGACTTAAGGGGTTAATTGGGGTTATTGGGAGGGTAGTTTAAGGACTTAAAAAGGGCTAAAAAATAGTCCAGGGATGTAGGAAGTTTGGGCACTAAGTGCCGTAAAGTTTTAACCATAGCTCCTTTATATAGATAAGAGCTTAATCAATTTGCTTAATCCTATAATCTATGAGGTGTATGGCTCTCCTTGATTCATGGAAATTGCCCCATGATAATCCCCTAATTAGGGACTTTTTAGCTCATCATAAATGGCCTCCATCCCTTTTTTTAGAAATATCTTAGCCATGTGGACACATCTCCTTAATTTAAGGGATTGTGTTGCTGACTTTCTTCACATATGCTTTATTAATTCAATAGTTAGCCAAATATATCTTGTTAGATCTTGATTAAAGGGTCTTAATAACATTCTAGATGAAATTAAGGAATTCTATAACTTGTTGAGGTGACATTATCTCCTTAAATCATGGAAAACTTTTAAGGTCCTCACTTTATTAATGGCTAATTAAGCTAGTTTTATCTTTCCTAAGTAGGTTCTATGTAGCATTATAATAAGTATTTATTTAATCAAAATATGCTAGGTGTCATGGCTCTCCTTGATTTAAGGAATAGCCTTGACTTTTAGCTAATGAAGTTACATACCTCATTAAATTGACTTTTATGAGGCATAGAGTAGGTTAGCTTACACTTAAGTCTATATTTAGTTTAAACTAATCTTAATGAAATAGTTTGAAATGTGAGCTCATCATTACCTCATGATGGTGTCATTCATATATAATTTCATGGATATTTGCACATAAAAAGTGTCAGTTCTTTACGCCATAACATGCGTTCGGGGTCACGTGCCCATGAGCAGAAGTTATCATTGGATTCATCTCGTTGAGGTGGTCATCATGGTATCAGCTTCGGTTGTTTATGGTCGCATTATGAGGGGTGTACCTCCTAGGTATTATTAGGGGTTGTCTCGAGTATTTGAATTGTACTTGCAGGCATTATCGGGTTTTATTTTGTAAGGTGAGTCTCATCTACCAACCAATCGGTTGTATTTATAGGCTGAGTCAGGTATTACAAGATATACTTCCTATGATGAATCAACTGTTGGCTAGAGAGGAAATTAAGCTACCTCAATCAAAGTATCGTAAAGAAACAGAGAAGATGAGAGGAAAAGGATATTGTCATTATCATCCTATGTTTGGGCATCAGACTAGAAATTACTACATTATTAAAGATATACTCCAAAGGATTATTGACAATGGTGGAGTTGTTATGGAAGAATATGATAGAAAAAGAAGAATGACGAGTCAATATTATTTCTATTTAAAGCGTGGCATTGGAAACCCTTCAAGAAATAAGGCATGATTCTTGTAGTGGCACGGTCCATCATGCTTATGCACAAGAAGGAAAGCAGAATGGCTATGCAATAATGTAATAATACAAGCAGTATTTTAATCATATGTCTTCATGAACCTTCATTCTTTGGTGAAGTAAGAATGAAAAATGATAATGAATAGAGAAATCAAAGAAAGATACAATTTCCAAATATTCTTTTTGACATATCCTTTCGAACAGTCGAGCGATACTTTTGATCCTTTGTTCCCGGAAAAGGTAATTGTTGATTTCCTTAGATGATAATTGTCAATATCATTTTTTGCAGGTCAACATTGGGGCCAAAATCATTACTGCGACTGAATTATTATATATTAACGCTCAAGTCCGAGATTATTATCGCAATTTAATTATTTCTACGGCCAACAAAAGTAGCTTCAAAATTATATATATTCTAAAAAAAAAAAGGTTCATCACAAAACTATTTCTTAGCCCTAGTCGACTATCTGCAAGATTTATTGAGTGACAATTATAGAAAAATTATTGGCAATTATCAGGCTTATAATGTCAATCAAGACACGAAAATATTTAATATATAATTCTTTAAGAAAGACAATATACTGCAGCCCATTGAAGGACTTATCAAGCCATGGATCAGAATAAATAGAGCAATAGAATGCTTGAGGATATTCATCCTATCAAAATTATTGTTCTCGAAAGGTAAAGGAGTTTTGATTGTAAAGATCTGAGAGAAAACTTCATCCAATCAAAAGGGGGCAGATTAGGCAACAGTTATATAATAGCCGCAATAAGCATATTGTCACATGAAACCCTACCAAATCACAAGTTTATACGCTATCTTCAACAAATGACGATTATAAAGGAACAATATATAAGCATGATCCTTTTAGAACAATAATTGGCAACAAGACGATAGCCATCATATATCATTCTTATGACGAAATATTATATTGGTCAACTGGCAGAATCATTCTTACAAACTACTAAAGAACTATCGCCTTATATACATTACAAAGCATCATCAATTATCAAGATATCGTTGGTCATCGCTGATATCGCCAATGATTACTGACTATGAAATATTATTACAAAGCATTGACGATCACTAAGACATCATCTGTTGTGGAATATTATTACAGATCATCATTAGCAAGCTGATATTATCGCCTTGACAAAATGATTATCATTTATCATTGAGTTATAATTATCATTAAGCACTGCCGAATTTTATCGCCTATTATCAACATATTGATATGGTGTTGCATTAATGATATTACCGACTGTTGGGTGAAAAAACAGTTAAGTTGGATAGGTCAACTTATGGAATGAACCAACTTTACAAAATAGCACGAGCCCTCAAAATCTGAGCCAATAAAGGGCTTTTATGTCCAAAAACAGATTGACCTTCAAGAAGGTCGATACAACTGTAAGGACCCTCAAAGAAAGTGCAATTATAAAGTCACTCATATGGCCAAATGTCGGCCAAGCCTATTGGTCGGCAATAGATCAGCCAAAACACGACTTTGGATTGGCAAAATAGCTCGGCTATAGCTCGATAATAGCTCGACTATAGCTCAGTAATAGCGGTTGCCCTTTACAGTCCATACACGAATCAAGCAGATCTCTCCTAAGATCTTCGAAAGATGAGATCAAATCCTAAGATCTTCGGGATCAAGAGATTAAGATAAAATCTCTATATACATCCCAAATCTAAACGGATCCCCCTCCGAATTATTAGGAAATATTCCTTACGATGCCCACATTCTATCCCTATAAATAGAGGTATCCAAAACCTCTAAAAGGTACATACATTCATCCTAATCCTTGACTAGTGACTCTTTTCCAAGAGATCATCCCCTTTAAAAGACTTAGAGTCTTGACTTCAGCATCGGAGGGTCCCCTGCACTAGTCAGGGTCTCCTTTGTTCTCCTTTTTCACTTGCGCAGGTCTAGGAGGGTCAACCAAGGGAGGTCTACTGGAAAACTGCATCAACAGTTTGGCATTGTCTGTGGGAACGACATCTTTAGCCATCCCAGATCTGTCAACGACTACCCTAAATTCTACAATGGCTAGGGGAAAGAAGAAGGTCCAATCCCCTCAAGTGGTGATTCCAATCACAATTCTACCTACGCTGGATCACGCCCCGCAACTCATAGAATAGCCAAGATAACTTGAACAACAGGAGAGCCACCAAGGCTCCTCCTTGCAGCATCAGGTCACTTTTGGCTCTGGTAGACATGACCAATGGACTCATGCCTGGAACGGCCGACTGAACAATCTCGAAAGAGAAGTCGGGGATATGAGGGCAGGCATGGGCTACGTAAAACCGCTGCTGGAGCAAATGCAGCCCCAACATGCACTGAGGGCTGACAGAGAAAACGGACAACCGAGCTATAATCCTTCCTGGCCTTCCTGCGTGCATGCTTCCCCCTAATCGAGCCAACAATGTAGCTCAGCCAGACCTATCCCATCTCACATTTCTGAGACTGTCCCTTTTCCCGCCTCCGACCTGTGACAACAGTTAGATTGGAAAAGGCACGGCAAAGCCTCGGTTGAAGATTTGGCCGAAAGTGGAGAACCATGGAGAGCCAAGCTGAAAAGTTTGCGAGATCAGATCAACGACATACAACAAGCATATCGAGCCAATATAGTGATGGCCACAGTGGAGGAAATCGAATCCCCATTTACTGCTGACATCATGCAGGCACGGTTGCCGGACAGGTTTCGGTTGCCTCAGATTACCCCCTTCTCAGGGAACACCAACCCATCAGAACACATGGAATCCTTCCGGATCTACATGGAACTCCATAACGCTTCAGACGCGGTCATGTGTCGAGCTTTTTCCTTAACCTTATGTAACACCACCCGGCTATGGTTCAAATAGCTAAAGCCGAAATCCATCAGTTCATTCTCCCAGCTCGGCCAAGCCGTCGTCACGAACTTTATCAGAGGGAAAAAGAGGCTCAAGGCACCCGCCCATCTTCTTCATGTAGTTTAGAAAGAGGGCAAACTTCTAAAAGACTATATCAAATGCTTCAACTTGGAAGCATTACAAGTTCGGAAGCATTCAGACGAGGTCGCCCTAAATGCCATCATGAGCTGACTAAGGGATCCCCCCCCCCCCCCCCTCCCCTGATGGCTGAATTTCTGAATCAATCACAAAAATATGCCAATGCCAAAGAGTCTCGAATCTTACGGGACGCTGCCCAGAGCAAAAAGCCTCCGGCCAAAGAACAAGAGAAGGAACTGAATAAGAAGCGGAAACATGATCGATCTCGAGACTACCAAAGGTTGAACAAGCGGCCCGACATTAAGTTCAAGACTTACACTCCTCTCAATAAGACACCAAAACAGGTCCTGATGGAGATCAAGGACAAACGCCTTCTCCACTAGCCGAACAAATTGAAGTCCAACCTTGATAAGAGGAGCAAGAACAAATACTGCTTCTTTCACAGGGATCATGGCCACAATATGAGCGATTGCTTCAACCTCAAGAAGGAAATCGAAGCACTCATTCGTGACGGCCACCTTAGAGAATATGTCAGCAATAGAGGAGATCGGATTATAGCCGGAGAGGAACAACCGATCAATAATCAGCCAACCGGAGAGATCTGCACCATCTTTGAAGGCCTCGGAGGTGGAGGTGACTCGAATAATGCTCAAAAAGTACATACAAGGAGATTAGTCGCCCTGAGGAAGAAGTTCTGCTCCTTGGCCGACTTTCGAAAGAGAGAAAGGTGGAAGAATACAGCGTAACTTTCACCAAAGAAGACGCCCGAGGTATCCACCACCCTCACGATGATGCGCTAGTAATTTCTCTAACTATAGCCAATTGAAAAGTGTTTCAGATCCTTGTCAACACTGGATCGTCGGCAGATGTGCTCTTTGCCCAAACCTTCGACAAGATGGGAGTTGGTCGGACCCTGCTCTGACCTGTCAAAAATCCTTTGCTTGGTTTTTCAGGTGGACAGGTCGTACTCGAAGGAGCCGTCCAGCTCCCCCTCTTAGCCGGAGACGGACAAAACCAACCTACTGTGATGGTCAATTTCCTTGTTGTCGACTAACCTTCGGTCTATAATGCCATCCTTGGATGACGATCTCTGAACCTCCTGCGAGCAGTGATATCAACCTACCACATAACCATGAAATTCCCAACTAAAAAAGGTGTTGGGACTGTTAAAGGCGACCAACACGATGCTCGTTAGTGCTATGTGATGGCACTGAAAACCCCGCATGAGGCAATGACCATTGCTTCCCTAGATCCATGCGAAGAGTCCGAGGAGAGAGGTCGACCTGTGGAAGACCTCATTCTGATCCCATTAGACGAGTTCGACCCATCCAGACAGTTCAACTTGGATCATCATTAACTACGTCATTACGTGAGAACATAATGGAGCTCCTTTGACGATATGCGAACGTTTTTGCATGGTCTCACAAAGATATGTCAGGCATTGACTCCAAAGTCATAGTGCACCGACTGAATGTCGACCCTGCTCATCGGCCAATTCAATAGAAACAATGTGCTCTCAGTCCCGAGATATATGCAATTATCGCAGAAGAAGTAGACAAGCTCCTCAAGGCCGGATTCATTGAGGAAGTGTACTATCCGAATTGGATAGCCAACATAGCCTGGTGAAAAAAGCCAATGGAAAATGGCGGGTCTATGTAGACTATACAGACCTGAACAAAGCATGCCCCAAGGACAGTTTTTCTCTCCCCCAAATCGACCAACTGGTCGATAGCACTGCAGGACATGGATTGATCAATTTTATGGATGCGTATTCTAGTTATAATCAAATTGTAATGCATCCTCATGATAAAACAAAAACTACCTTTGTCACTGACAAAGGTCTTTACTGCTACCGAGTTATGCCGTTTGGATTGAAAAATGCAGGCGCTACTTATCAGCAATTGGTCAACAAAATGTCCGCCCGAAAATAGGGCGGACAAAGGAAGTTTATATCGATGACATGCTCGTCAAGAGCGTCAAAGCAACAGACCATGTCGCTGACCCAGAGGAGATATTCCTCATCCTTTGCAAATACCAAATAAAATTAAACTTGAGCAAATGTGCCTTTGATGTTAGCTCAGAAAAATTTCTCATTTTTTTGGTCAGCCAGTGAGGGATTGAGGCAAATCCCGAGAAGATCAAAGCTCTCCTTAATATGCAATCGCCAAAGATGACCAAAGACTTACAGAGGCTCACTGAAAGAATAACAGCCCTCAATCGCTTCGTGTCCCGAGCTACAGACAAGTGTCTCCCCTTCTTCAAACAGTTGAAGGGGAAACAAGTAGTAGACTAGACGGAAGAATGTGAGGCAGCCTTCCAATAGCTTAAGCAATATTTAGGGTCACCACCATTGCTTTCCAAGCCCGAGCTAGGCGAATCTCTATTGATATACTGAGCCGTCTCCGATGCAGCGATTAGCTCGACCTTGATTAGAGAACACAAGGGAAAACAGTTCCCGGTTTATTACGTCATCAAAGCTCTAGTTTCAACAGAAATAAGGTACCCTACCTTAGAAAAATTAGCTCTGGCCTTGGTCATCTCCTCCCGACACCTGCGAACATATTTTTAAGCCCACACCATAGTGGTTTTGACCAATCAATGGCTACGTCAGATACTACAAAAACCCGAAGCTTCGGGAAGACTGACCAAGTGGAGCTAAGTGAATTTGATATCAAATATCAACCTCAGACATTAATTAAAGGTCAAGCAGTGGCGGATTTCCTTGTTGAACTGCCTTTAACGCCTGAGCAAACATCAGACCCACCCAGTGCAGAGCTCGCACCGAGTGACATAACTGACCAACAACCTACCAAAACATCCGACTCCCAGGCTTCTCCCAACCTACCCGTGTGGACGCTTTATGTTGATGGCTCCTCCAATTCTAAGGCAAGCAGGGCCGGTATAGTCCTAAAAACCCCAAATTTTACATTTTAAACTCCATGGGTTCGGTGTTATAATTGAGCTCGTCTCGGTCCTTCTCTTACCACTTTTTTTTTCCGAATGAAAGGAGGAAATACTCTTCCCATGTTTCTAATTAATGATTGGTTCTATAGGCCAACTGAATGAAAGAAAGGACTGAATAATGACTAGATGAGTAGGTCGGGTCTACCTTCCCAGTGCATACGATAGAGCTGTTAAGGACCAAATCAATGGATATGTGAGGGAGGATGAGGAACTGAACCCAAGGAGATTAGAATGCCAGGGCGTATACAATATGCCTTAAGATTTGGATTCCAGGCCTCCAACAATATAGTAAAATATGAGGCCTTGCTTGTCGGAGTCAGGTTGGCAGCAAACGTGGGAGCTCAGCATCTCAAAGTCTTCAGCGACTCACAGTTGGTCATCAACCAAAGAGCTGACACGTACCAGGCCAAGAAAGAACATATGAAAGCATACCTTCGGAAGGCCAAAGAGTTGATCAGCAGCTTTCAAAAATGCAGCGTCGACTTGATTCCGCGGACCAAAAATTCAAAAGTTGACATGTTAGCAAAGCTCGCTATAACAGATGAAGATGAAATCCTAAGATCCATTCCAATTGAATTCCTGGCCAAACCGAGCATCAATGAAGCCGACCTTACGGCCGTTCTCCCGATTGGCTCGGAATGTACATGGATGAATCCAACTATCAAGTATCTCAAAAATAGCGAGCTACCTGAAGATCGAACGGAAGCGTGACAACTGAAGATCAAAACTGCCTGAGACCCATACTCAATGGTATACTCTACAAGAAAGGATTCTACATACCATACTTAAGATGCATCTGACTAGAAGAAGCAGAGTATGTCCTGAGAGAGATCCATGAGGGAATCTGGGGAAACCACTCTGGAGGACGAGCATTAGCATATTGTTATTCGACAAGGTTACTACTGGTTGACCATCCAACACGATGCACGAAAGCGCGTTCGGAAATGTGACAAGTACCGACGATTTGCGAATGTACCTCGGCAACCGCCTGAAGAGCTCACGCCTATGGCTGGATCATGGCCATTTACCCAGTGGGGGATCGACATCATTGGTCCACTCCCCATTGGTAAAGGTCAGACCAAGTTCACTGTAGTAGCTGTCAACTACTTCACGAAGTGGGCAGAAGCCAAACTACTAGCAAAGATAACCGAACAAAGGATCACAGACTTTGCTTGGAAAAATATCATATGCAGGTTCGAAATTCCTCAAACCATCGTCTCTGATAAGGGTAAGCAATTCGATAACAAGCAGTATCAGGAGATGTGCAATAACCTTGAAATTCGCAATGTCTACTCATCACTGTGACATTTGCAAGCGAATGAACAGGTTGAGGCGGTTAACAAGATCATCAAGCATCACCTCCGAACCAAGCTTGAGAACGATAAAGGAGCATGGGCCGAAGTTCACAACCCCAAGTGTAGGGTCGCAATGTAGTAATAACTCAGTGAGACCGAGGTCAAATCCACAGGGACTAATCTTATACATTTCTGAAAATAACTAGAACTAGAACTAGAAGAAGATCTAAGAAGAGAAATCTGGAAATAAGGAGTAATTGTGAATAAAGTTTAAACTAACAATTGAAATGTGGGAACTAGGGTACCAAGGATCCACTTGTAGCAATTAAGATGCTACCTTGCATGATTCAAGAGATCTAACTGGAATCAGAGTCCTATCTTATCCAGGTAGAGAAAGAAGAGACGGTCAAATCTCTGAACTTTTCATAAACCTAGTCTTAACAGATGAGAGTTGTGAGAATTGGAAGCAATTCCATCACCCAACCATGTCCATGAGACAATGGCAAACAACAGGATATACCAACCCCACAACTAATCATAGGAGAATTGTGAAGATTAGGAAGGATTCCATCACCCTACCATGCCCAAGGGGCAATGGTGAACAACGGGACTTACTAATTTCACAACCTCAAATCAGGAAAAGAATATATTCAAAGCAATTGCAGATCTATTATAATTTGTCACAACAAACCATTAAAAACTAAAAAATTTCCTTAATAAAGAACTAGAATCCAAGAGAGTTCAACAAAACATGAATCAAAACAAAGCAAACATCTCAATCATGCTACAAGCTTCACCTCTTAGCCCTAGCTAAGAGGTTTAGCCAACCATAAACATGATTGAACTAAAATCTCTTGAGAAAAGCATAAAAACAACTAAGGAAGAAGAAGAAAAACTCCCGAACGGCAGATTCACCCTTTTCCTCTACTCCTTAAACCCTAGAAGATATCTAGGAACATCCTGGGGACTCCTATTTATAGTTGTGTCACACCCTCTTACGAACCGACCTTGAAAATTTGCAAACCGACCTTTAGAGCCGCCTCAAATTTACGTAGTCCGTGTGTTGTCTGCGTAACCTTCGACGAGTCGAAGGCAATCTTCGACGAGTCGAGGATCGCGCGAATTTTAAAAGATAATGTTGTTGGAGTTCGAGTCGAGGAATCTTCAACTAGTCGAGCTAGAGCCAGGACTGGTCGAAGCAGGCAAATATTTAGGCTTCCTTTTCTTCACTTCAAGTCTTCGATTCTCTTCATTCTTCACTTAGTTTTCTTGGATCTTTGACATGCGAATTATTCAATCCTGGTCTCCTAAGATCCATCTTTTACTTTGGTGATTCTTGAGCATTAAATCCATGCTTTTAACATTCTTTTCAATCCAAGCTCACAGATCCACCTTACAATACAAACATGTATAAAATATACCATTAAGCAGTATCATTTTCATAAAAGCAAGATATAAATAGGGAAAAATATGCAATATTTGACACTTTACACACTCCCCAACCAAACAACTAAGGAAGAAGAAGAAAAACTCCCGGACGGCAGCTCCACCCTTTTGCTCCACTCCTTAAACCTTAGAGATGCCTAGGAACATCCTAGGCACTCCTATTTATAGTTGTGCTACACCCTCTTGCGAGCCGACCTTAAAAATTCGCAAACCGACCTTAGAACTGCCTCAAATTTACACAGTTCGTGTGCTGTTTGCGTAACCTTCTACGAGTTGAAGCAGATCGTTGACGAGTCGAAGGCAATCTTTAACAAGTCGAGGATCGCACGAATTTTAAAAGATAATGTTGTTGGAGTTCAAGTCGAGGAATCTTCGACTAGTCGAGCCAAAGCCAGGACTGGTCGAAGAAGACAAATCTTTAGGCTTCCTTTTCTTCACTTCAAGTCTTCGATTCTCTTCATTCTTCACTTAGTTTTCTTGGATCTTTGGCATGTGAATTCTTCAATCCTGGTCTCCTACGATCCATCTTTTGCTTTGGTGATTCTTGAGCATTAAATCCATGCTTTTAACATTCTTTTCAATCCAAGCTCACAGATTCACCTTGCAACACAAACATGTATAAAATATAACATTAAGCAGTATCATGTTCATAAAACCAAGATATAAATAGGGGAAAATATGCAATATTTGATACTCAACAGTCGAGGAACTCCCCAAAGTCCTCTAGGCATACTAAACTACAGTCCGAACAGCTACTGGGGAGACCCCTTTCTCTTTAGCATATGAAGCAGAAGCAGTTACTCCCGTGGAGTTGGACTACATACAGCCTGGATAGACTCATTTGATGAACAAGCTAATACCGAGCTTATGGCCCTTAGTCTTGATCTTCTCGAAGAACAAAGGGAACAAGCTCGGGTTCGGACTATTGTCCGCTAGCAGCAAGCTTCTACAATTCCTAGGTCAGGGTCAGAAGGTTTCGAGTCAGAGATTTAGTTCTTCAAAAGATGTTCCAAAATACCAAGGAAATAGGGTCGGGTACTTTGGGCCCAAACTGGGAAGGACCTTTTGTGGTATCAAGCATGAGCCGACCTAGTTCGTATCGACTAGAGGACCTGACTGGCCAGCTCTTCCCTCACCCATGAAACGCCGAGCATCTAAAGATCTATTACCCTTAAGTTGGTCGATGCGATGTTTACTATGTATCGCTCAACTTTGAAATAATACTAATAAGAGCTCCGGCATATTACCTAACCTAGATCTAACCAGGGTCTGATCTATATGTGACCCTGATCCGACCAACGCCCAATCTATGTCCGAGCTATCCAGTTTGGACGGGTTTTGGTAAAACACCACTCAATGCTCGACTGATACCTGATTTACAATCTAGGATCCGTTCGACCTACTCAAGCAAGATAAAAGAGTATTTACTTAACCTGGAAGTTCAGAATTTAAGAGAAGTCTTCCAAGTAAGAAGTGTTTCATTGATGAAGCATGATTACATCGGTATTACATCGATTATGATTCAAAAAACAAAAAACATGTACATATATGGCCAACCACGCTTAAGCCCTACATTATTAGCGATGACAATTTATCATTTACGACAGTGGAGTGCGCCTATACGGCCAACCACACTCAAGCCCTACATTATCAATGATGGCGATTTATCATTTACGACAGCGGAGTGCGCCTATATGGCCAACCACGCACAAGCCCTACATTATCAACAATGGCGATTTATCATTTACGACAACGGAGTGCGCCTATATGGCCAACCACGCGTGAGCCCTATCATGCTAGTGATTCATCAAATATTATACAGGCAGTAATGAAAAGCTAGTGGCCCTAAAAAGCCCGCTAAGCCAATCACATGCTTAGACCCATGCGGGCAGTAGAGTGCGCCTATACGGCCAACCGCGGGTGAGACTAATGCCGTCTGTACAGCTTCTAATAGTGTCATGGGGGATGGTGAGAGAAATTGCCCTCCTGTGAATGGATTAGACCTTGTAGGCGAAGAAAAAGCGGGCTACAGTATGCGCTCTTTGGCTTGTCCATAGATAGGCCAACCATGCATAAGACCCCCCAGATTCCTGGCTTGATTTCAGTAGAAACTCATGGGGACGGGCTTCTAAACGAGCTACCCTCTCATCGATGGACTGACAGTCTTGGATTTGGTACCCCTTAAGGTAGCCATGTGAGCCCCGTGAACTCTAGAGAGTTGATATGGCCAACCAGCATGCATAAAACCTACTGAGTTCACTGCCCAGTAGCTTCACTGGGCCCCTCTGATGGATCGCGGTTTATGAAATCCTAGTAAGAAAACAAAAAGAAAAGAAAGTGTCACTAGGGCGCCCAGTGACGTGGGGGCAGAAGCCTCCTTGGGCTGCCCCCACTCGTGGACCCCACAATGACGTATGTGTTTAATCCACATCATCCACCATCTCCTCCAGATAATTTTAAGCCATGGGCCAAAATTTAAGGCAATCTGAGTCTCGAGTGGGTCGTACTAAGGGGGATAGTACCCATCTGTTGAAACCTTTAAGGCCCGCTATGGAGTGTCTAATCATCTAAATCAACCCAAACTAGAGTCTATTGGACCCCACTTGAGTTGAACAAGACGGTGGAGGGATTAGATCATCCACTTGGGGACTACCTTAATAGTGTATGCAAAACATAAAATAAATATAATATTAATATTAATAAAATTAATGAATGCTATGCACGTGGGTGGTAACCCATTCCTGACCAAATTTGGGTCTCACAAGTGGGACCCATCTTGATGTATATATTTGATCTGAGCCATCCACCAACTTCTCCAGATCATTTTAGGCCATGGGATAAAATATGAGGCAGATTCGAGATTGGAGTGGACCGCACGGAGGGGAACAGTTTTTGTATGTTAAAACCTTCCTAGGTCCACCATGGGGTCCCTGTTCATCCAAACCAATCACAGTCAAAGCCTATTAGCACCTTCTCAAGCTAGTTTATGTGGTGAACGGAGTAGATTATGTAAGTGAGGCCCTCTTTGATGGTGTGACCAAAACACACAAACAAAACAGTATAACACAACAGGCTACTAGCACCCAATGAGTGGGCGAACGCCCAACTTGGGGCGTGGAAGTTGGGTCCACACATAGGACCCTACATGATGTATCATATCCACTCTGTTCATCTGTCTTGTCAGATCATGTTAGGCCATGGGCCCAAAACTCAGGATAATCCGGATCTCATACGGTCCATGAGCATAGGATCACATCCTAGTGACTAACTAATGATCTATAACCGTCGATTTACGTTAGCAATGATCAGATGGTGCAGATCATCCTACTATAGTAATTATAGTAATGTCATTGATAATCTGATTATTTTGGGACAATGTTAGTGGGCCATATGCCCAAATGGATTGGTAGCCTAGTGAGATATGTGTTGTACATGTGGGTGTCCATCCAGGTCACTCCCAGTGGATCCCACCATGGTGTATGTATTTTAACCATGCCTAATGGGCTACATGAGGAGCCGATTCTAATCTCAAGTGAGTCATGCTACATGGACCTTTACATTTTTAGTGAGGCCTGCCGTTCGGTTCCAACTCTTTGCATATGATGTGCCAATTAGGGCCGATTATCTCATGAATGTCTGATAAAATGTTAATGTATTTAGCCTAGTAGGACACACTGATAACATGCTCCGTAAAATGGATATCATGCCCAATTATATGCCCATATGCATCATTGGTATGCCTGTTGTGGATGACGATTGTTTATAGTATATGCCATTCGGCTTGAGACACTTAAGGAACTCAATATGAGACTGGGTCGCCCCGCATGATTCGCGCGATACGCGCAGGTTTGTTGCATGCCTTGGATAGTGTGATTCATGCATTTTGCACTATGTGTGACATGTACATCTACTCCCTAGAGACACCAAGGAGGTGGTCCAGTAGCCTTGTTGTAGCTAACGAATGATTGACATTGAAAATTACTGAGGTTACAAGGCGTCACGGGCGTCCCTGGGTGAAAGTCCCTAAACCTTGTGGTACCAGTAGGAGGCTCCAACGTCTAAATCGACTAGATTCATGAGCGCACAACAGCTAGATACCGGTAGGCCGCGTCTCCTACTATGTCGAGATTGGTTGGAAGGGGGCTTAACCTTACCCGCACGGGTGTAGAGGGCTATATGCTAAGTTGAGTTTGACCAACTCATGAAATGGGTTCGCTATCGACGGACCGGGTGGTTTTTGTGTACCACTGACGAGGCGGATAGTAAGGTCTTTTACACTCGCTTGGTCTTGTGCGCGATGGGCGGTAACCAGTGTCAGAAGTGGACTAGACCTCGGTGATGATCCAATTGAGAATTATTCTAACATGTGGACTAGTACATTGTATTGCATCTTTAGCATATGATATTCGGTATGCCTTCACATCGCATAGCTTTGCTATGGTTGAGAGCATTTATAGACTTGCCAATTTAGCCCTCCATTTTCGATAACTTTGATTTTTATATGCTTCGCACATGTATCACGCACAGATGCACGCTCTCTAAGCTTTGTAGTAAGCTTACGCACGTTGTTTACGTGTAGGTTATGCTAGACCGCAATAACATTGAAGCAGGAGCATGTACCTGATCTTTTGAAATTTTGCTATATCATGTATTTCCCTTTCAGTATTGTACTAAAAGACTATATTAGTGGATATGTGGTCATGATATTTTGTGACTTGGGTACACTTGTGGTTATGCTCCTTTACAACAAAAAAAATCACCCTAAAAATCTTCCTTGTAGGATCCCAGGATTGGAACCTGGCGCATGGGAGTTGGGAGTTGGGAGCTGGGAGCTGAGAATGGGGTACTACGGAGGCTGTCGGCATCGGATTCGGCGACCGGGAATTTTATGAGTCTGATTCCCGAGTTTAGGGCGTGATAGCGAATGATATAGGTCTCATGCATGGTTGGCCTAATGGGCGCCCTCCGCTACCATAAATGATATATCGCCACTGCTAATAACATAGGGCTTATGCATGGTTGGCCTCATGGGTGCTCTTCGCTGTCGTAAATGATATATCACCATTGCTGATAACATAGGGCTTACGCGTGGTTGGCCTCATGGGTGCTCTCCTCTTCGATAAATGATATATCTATCTGTAGTGAGATTAACACGATGTCAAGTATCAGCTTGACGATAATACCATTCTTGGCGACAATTGATAGTCATCGTTCACCTGGAGTGCTTTTTAGCCGCCTGTTGAAGCTTTTTCACCGCCTGTTGAGGCTTTTTCATCATTCTATGTCTTGCCCTCTTTTGATTGGGACGGATTGCTCGGACTATCTTCACAATCAAAATCATATTGATCCTTAATGATGATATTTCTTGATAAAGCGAGAGTTGACAAGTATTCTGATGCCGTGTAAATTCTGATTTACGACTCGATAAGCCCTATTCGAATATACCTCAATGATGACATATGGTCCTTCCCATTTAAGATCGAATTTGTGCCGTTCTGTGAGTAATCACAATCGGTCTTTTCAACATTAATATTGTATCACATTTTTTGAAGGAGCGATGTTTGACTTTCTTGTCGAAAGTAGCGGATATCTGTGCCTGATATATCTCTAATTGTTGTTGTGTTGTTAATCGCTTTTCATTGAGTGTATCGAACTTTATGAACCTTATTTTGTCATTTTCATCATTTGTGATCGATTCATGCACCACCACCCTGAGATGTGACTTGTGTTTCAATGGGGATGACAGCTTCAACACTATAAACTAGTGAATACAGCGTGGCTTTAGTCGTATTTGATAAGTTGTTCGGTAAGCCCACAAAGCTTCTTGCAATTTTTCGTCCCAATCACGTTTATTCCTTGTGACAATCTTCTTCAATATCTTGACTATCGTTTTATTAAAAGCTTCTGCTAATCCATTGGCCGAGGGATAATAAGGCGTCGAGAATGAATGTTGGATACCGAATTTCTAGCATAATTTCTCCATGCCCCTATTTTTAAAAGGAGTGTCATTATCGGTAATGATCTTCTTCGAAATTCTGTGGTGATATATGATCGCATGGAGAATAAAATTGACAACATCTTTCTCTTTAACGTCGCGCAGTGCAATTGCTTCAGTCCACTTAGAAAAATAATTTGTCACTGCCAAAATAGACTCCCGCCCTTTGGATGAAGGATGATTGATAGGACTAATGACATCCAGTCCTCAAGCTGCGAAGGGCCAAGAAGTTACCGACTTATGTAGATCTTCAGGAGGCATGTATAATATCGCCATACACTTGGCATTCATGACACCGCTTTGCCTAAGCCATTACATCTTTGAACATGGAGGGCTAGTAATACACCATACGGTGTATGCGGTGAAACAAATTTCGACCACCCTGATGAGCTCTGCATTCCCCTGAATGGGCTTCCCGTAATACGTAGCTTGCTTCTTTCGTACCCAAACATCATAATAACATTTCATTATAAGACTTCCTGTATAATGTTCCATAATGTACAATAAACCTTTTCGATCTTTATTTGATCTACAATTTCTGTGACTGATATTCTGGAAGGATGTTGTATTTGAGATAATTGATAAAAGGTTGATGCGAATCATCTATGTTGATTTCTAAACATAATACCGGTAATGCTTTAAGATTCTCATTCACGATTTCTGGTGATGGAAAAAATTTTGTTCTTCGATTGTTACCTGGAGAGGACTCCGATTAGGGCAGGATAAAGCTGCAGCCAAACTAGCTAAAGAATCTGCTCTTGCATTCTCATATCACGGAATATGCTTGATTTCGACTCTATAGAATCCTTCTAACAATTGTTGTGCGTATTGACAATAGGGTACCAGTTCTTGTTTTCTTATCTCAAAATTTATCTTGACCTGATTTATCACTAGTTTAGAGTCCCCGAATATCTGTAGGGTTTTTATCTTCATCTCTTGTGCTATTTCCATCCCAAAGATGAGAGCATTGTATTCAACCTCATTATTGGTACATGTAGCACCCAACGTGAAAGAATACGACAATAAATCGCTGTGAGGGTTGAATATTATTCCGGCACCTGCTCCTGACATCCGGGAAACACCGTCGAAATACATTTTCCATGAGTGAGGCGATTCAATCAACAATACTTGCTCATCTGACAACTCGTCGGAAATTTCTTCATTATCGGAGATAAGATGAGCTACCAAGAAATTCGCCACCGCTTGTCCTTTTACTGCTTTTGATTATTCATAAGAGATCATATATTCAGAGAGGAGCAACATCTACTTAGCTAGCCATCCAGACAACATTGGTCTTGTCATCAAGAACTTTATTAGATCAACCTGTGAGATCAAAGTTATTTCGTGAGAAAGACAATAATGTCATAATTTTTGCACTGCGAACACCAAAGCCAAACACACCTGGATGGGAGAGTAATTATATTCTGCACCTATCAAGGTTCGGCTTAAGTAATAGAGAGCGCTCTACTTTCCCTGTTCATTAAAATGGGCTACCAAAGCCCCTAAGGAATTTTCAGCTGCGGAGATATACAAAATTAGAGATTTGTCTTTTACAGGAGCTGCTAATACCAGTAACTCTTTAATAGAGTCGAATGCATTATGACATGCTTGGTCTCATATAAATTTTGTTCCTTTCTTCATCAGGTGAGCAAATGGTTGGTACCTACTAGCCAAGTTAGAAGTAAAGCGTCGAATATACGCCAACTTTCCTTGCAAACTTTTTAGTTCTTTCAGTGTTTTCAGCGGTGGCATATTTTGTATAGCTCTGATCTTTCCTGCATCGACCTCAATTCCTCCATGCCTAATGACAACGTTGGAGCATGAAATTTAGTCCAAGAGATAGAAAGAAGAAAGAAGAAAAGAGTACAAGTGATAAAGGAAAAAAGAAGTATGTAAAAGGTGGAAGCATTAGTTACGTGAAGATGAATGAGTTGCGAGGGTCTGCGCAACTCATAGTAGTAGCGCGAGTTCGCGCAACTTGTGTTCACTGGATTTGTAAGTCGCGCGCCACGCAATATAGAAAATTGCAAAGTGGGTCCCATAGCACGGAATTCGAGGATTGACACATGTGAAGGCCTATAAATACCCCATATCCCTTCATTTGAGGGATTAGAAGATCAAAATTTCTGGAGAAGAAGAGACTCTGATACCTCTTACAGGTATTGGAGAGAAGAAAGAAGAATGAAAGGGGACCAAACAACATGGATGAGTTGCGCGGGTTCGTGCAACTCCTAGATCCCCGCAACTCTTCGATAAGTTGCGCGGATAGCTTAAATAACAAATATTCAGTCAAAATCATTGTAGTCTTCTAAGGGATCCGAGCATTTCTTGACGTTATTTGGACGAATATGTATAAAGGATACGAAGATATGCAAATCCGAACAACTCTTCTCTTATGAAGACATGAATATTACAAGTCGAGATGCTGTTGAACTTGACATTGACATTGAACTTATTCATTACTTGTATTTCTTAATTGTAAGTACCTTGTCTTGGAATCAAAGGATGTAAATGATTTAAAGATTCGTTTACATCCTCATATCTCCCTTGATTCCAATGTAAAATGTACAATTATAATAAAATGTTATAATAAAGCTTATTCAAATGTTAATTTTGACGACATTTCAGCTTATGATACGATCTTCCTAATAAAGAAGTTGTGTGGATTTAATGATCCCTTGAAAAGCTTTTCATCTCATCTTTAACTCAAAATCCTTGGATTGATCAAATTTCTGAAAGAAGTATCAGGAGATTGCCACTTGAAAGAATTTTTAAATTGATCTTCGAAGCTTTATTGCACGCGAAACAAGACTGTTGTATGCCGCACAATGGGACCTGGCTTCTCCATTGCGCGTGGCGCAACGGACATCACTCCTTTAACCTTCTTCTCGCGTTTTACCTTGGAGAAATCCTGACCTCCTACTTGTTCTTCTGAAGCTCCGAAATTTACGAATGAATCAAATGAAGAGGGGAAATGGGTATCTATACCACACAACAACTCCTCATCGCGGGGGTGAAGAATATTCATTATGCCTCGTGCAATGGTTCCTCATCAGCTTCCTTTGTGCGGATGTGAGATACTCATTGCGCAAGGACTTACAATGCGCATGCACAAAATCTTCTCCCTTTCTTGATTCATTTCCTCAATTTTATGCTCCAACAAAAGAGAAGGGAAGGAAATATTTCAACAAAAGAGGAGTGTTACGCATGCGCAAAATGAAGTCAAGATGTGACCTATTGCGCGGCGTGCAACAAGTGTTCTGTTGCATGCAGTGGGCCATGCAACACCTGAATCAAGGCCACACGTGTGGGATGCCTATAAATACCCCCTCTACTCCCTCATTTAATTCATTCACACGACCAGAGCTCTAGAGGATTCTGAATGATCACTTCAGGTATTCTAGAGGAGGGAAAGAAGACATAGGGAGATCCCCTATTGGGCGACTGGCGCGCAATAGGGATCCCTTGCACACCGCACAATGATCCTATTGCGCGCCCAATCTCTTCAAGGAGGTCATGTAAGTGTAGTCCGTAAGTGTCTATTAGCACCTGAGGCTCCAGAGGATGAGGACTGGCTAAGTATCTTTTATACTGGATGCATGGTTAAATGGATGTTGTTGCTACATGATCATTGATGGAAGATTGGCTAGCTGATCTGTTCACTAAATCCCTTGCTTGAGATGCCTTGCATCATTTAGTGGATAAGTTGGGCATGATTAATATCCAACTTGAGGGGGAATATTGAGATTATATGCAACTATTTGAGTTCATGTGTATATATGCTTTGTATGCTCTTCTGGAGCACCATATGTACATATTCATAAATAATACGAGGACTGTGTAGAAGTTAGAACACAACCCATTACCTTAACCATCATTTTCCTCTTCCCTCTCTTTCTACACCTTCCCTTCCACTCTTCCCGCTGATTTCTTCTCAAACCTAACTCAACTGACGCTGGATCATTTCCCCACATAATAATAATTTTTATTTAAAAAAAAAAAAAAAAAAAAAAAAAAAACATGGTCTTTGAATAAAAAAAAATCAGTACAACAGCCGGCTTTTAGATCACAGCTAAGTATATTTTATTTTCCTTTTAGCATTTGTACAAGAACAAAGGTTATTAAAGAATTACATGTATTGAGCCAACCACTGCTTACACATATCAAGCACAGGAAGCGCATTTGCATGTAATGCCTGCAAAATATGAAAAAATAAAATAAAATAATGCATTAGGATCTGAAGTTGAGCTGAATGGTAGAAATGAAACAGAATACTGGAAGAACGTATTTTAGTGCTGAAGGGATCGTTCTCTACAAGTGAAACTAAAATTCAGAATGCACCACTCATAACTCTAGGAGAACTAAACAAACTGCACCCATCACTTTCAGAAGTCCATAGTGTTTGCCGGACAGCATGTCTACTTCTGAGAAATGCTAAGGTTCTACCTGCTGCTCCACC
This sequence comes from Magnolia sinica, assembly GCF_029962835.1. Lineage (NCBI taxonomy): Eukaryota > Viridiplantae > Streptophyta > Magnoliopsida > Magnoliales > Magnoliaceae > Magnolia > Magnolia sinica. Next base: position 50,999,156 of record NC_080585.1, on the reverse strand, counting down.
ATGTGAGGATCCTGACCATGCATCTAGAAGGTCCCTCCACATACGAGCCACATGGAAAGGACTACCAGAGATCTCATCCTATAGGAACGTGAGAAAGGAAAAAGAGGCTAGAAAAGCAGTTTCTAAGTCACTTTTGCATGGAAGGTAAGGATCTGCCCATGTGGCCCATGTACAGTGGGACCTAAATGAATGGTCCTGGATCACATTACAGGGTACAAAAGGCCAGCAGAATGTATTAGAAGGGATGAGCCTGAGCATCTCTCCTATCTCCACATCATATTTTTTTTTTCACTATGTATGATCTTAACCTGTATAGCATGTTGAATAAATAACCAGAAGTATGAACATGATTATAGAAGTAATGCCAATGCACCAAAGTGCACAGCATAACACAATAATATCATGCAGAACAATATATTTCAGTTGGCCATATAAAGTTGGGTGCATTACAATGTAATTTCAAATTGCCAGTGCATCGGGCAACAGTTTCTCTCCTCCAGTTGTGTTTCTGCAACAGACCTTGGTCTGTTAACATACTCAAGTTCAATTAGCATTATCAAAGTGATGAAGGTCCAATTGGGATCTGACACTGTAAAGAATTTTTAGGTTTAGAGATCTATTGGTAGATATTTTCGAAAATATGAAACATGAGAAATGCTACTGCTTCAGGATACAAGGAGATAGAAGGAACTATGAGAGTGGAAAGAGTGCGTTCTTTGGGATGATCATGAATTCTTGCTTGCTTTATAACAGACTAAAACAGTCAAAGGCCTCTTTACAATCTCCATCAGCATTGCTAACAAGATCACAACTTACAAGAACATGAACACGAGGAATTTGACAAAGTCAGAACTTTGCTTCGAAGGCATGGGATGACTGACATCATCATGTTTGGCCATTGGTAGTTTATTGGATCAGGTGCTCACTAATATTGGCCAAAGTATAACACTATAAACTAACTTGGCTGACAGGCACCCTGTATTTACACATAGGGTGGCAACTTGGGCAGTTTGGGACAGGTTGAGGGTCATCCTGAGTCCAACCTGACATCAAGTTGGGTTAACTCCGTGTCCCAACCCAACCCAACCCAAACTCCCCAATCCAAGCCCAATCCGACATACCATACCTCAACCCATCTCGGGTTGGGTTGGGCTGTTGGGTCAAGTTGAGCCAAAGATTTAGTAACTTATAGTATATTGGGTTTTGTATTGTTTACTGCGATGTGATCTAGAGATAAGATTGGGTGCCCAATTTTATGGTGCCATTCAAATCAAAATAAATAGTGTGAGAAACATACAAGTTATTATCTTTTACTGTCTAGTTGCTGCATATTCAAATTCCTCAGTATATTAAACTAACCAAAACACAAGGAACTCATTATTTAGTATTTTGTCATAGCAAAGGCTAGTATCTCAAACTAAACAAGACACTATTTTTTCATGAGAAAGCTAACAGGGTAATGAAAAAAAAAATCTTGAAAAGCAGTAAAGATCATGTAGATTGAATGGGAAAACAAGTTCACTTCACAATCTATGTTTCTCGACAATAACAAAACGATGAAACCAGTTCCTAAATGGATAACAGTACGAGTTTCCTTTCAATTCATCCAGTAAAAAACTATGGCACTGAAAAATCTATAAATCAATTGCAACTCACTAAAAGACAAAATATATCATAGAATATGACTTATAACAGTACAATCTTAGTTGGGATAAGTGAAAAACCTGATGGGCTACATATTGAACATCAGTTACACTTCCACTTCTAGATGCAATTTGAAAGGCACTTTTTAGACGACCACAGACCACACAAGCCAACACCTTCCTGTAGCAGCAGGTTGAGGTAGTAATAAGCACTAGAAATGACACATAGTATCTTTGGTAAATTAAGCCCCATTCAAAAGACAAACGAGAACACATTATAGTTTAATGTGAGCTTTGATTGGCATAAATGCCACAGGCCAATGCAAATAATTGAAAGGAAACAGTGTTATTAATGACATGAAAAATGTGCAACTTTATAATTACAAGCAGATGTTAAATAATTCTGCATTTTATAAAGAATGCTTTAGTTATTTTTCTGGAACGTAAATTTCTTTTAGTTTTTCCCCAGTCCAATCACAAGTATTTAACATGAGAATGAGAGCAATTTTCCAGGTCACAAACTTGGCATTAAACAAGGATGTTACCTGTGGCTGCTAGTTAACATGTCAATGAGACGGTCAGGGCGTTCTTTGTGTCTGTTGGCATATACATTAATGGCTGCACCCAGGACCTGTATAAAAATTGTACAACTTGATAAATAATTGGAGTAGAACTATAAAATGGTAAATTTCCAATAAATAAGATCAATCCTAAGACATCCTATACAGCTCACAAAGGTCACAAAAATGTTAGAAATGAGCTACTTATAAATGGTGAATAACACGTGAATCTTCAAAAAGCTCAGGGAGAAGATGAAATGATTTCTATGTAGAAACAGTGAATGTCCAAAACCACACACACACACACACACACACACACACACACACACACACACACACACACACACACACACACACAACAGGGTGCCCCCAGCCCCTTCCGAGGTAAGACTAATCTCTGCGGATGCACGCAATCACCCGGAAACCACGTGCATTGGGTAAAGCCTACTAAATCTAATGTTCGATCAATAAAGGGCAGCTAGATGCATAAGGATGCACTCCGTTGCACATGTGGACACATGTATGAACAAAGAATCTAGCAAGTTGTAGGGTAGGAACTTTTCAGCTGCATATTTTGGACTATTAGTGTAATGATATTCTGTTAAGGTCATATAGAGTTTCAAGCATTTCTAACAAAATTACCCGTTTCTTTTTATCACAGAATAACCCAATGGCAATTGATATGTGTATATGTTTGGGTGTGAAAAATCACGCTTCCAAGTAATATCAAAGTCAAGATAAGTACACTTGATTGAAAGTCGAAGTGGTACTGATGTTACAGAAGGTAGACTTCGAGTTAGATGATGACATACCAAACAACCTCTGATCAAGGTGATTTATGATAGATTGGAAAGGTGGTCAATTTATCTTTCCAACAAGCATAAGTTTGCTCCAATTCGAATTATAACGAAGAAGATTCAGCCTGTTTACTAAAGCTGTGCATTGCTGATTTCATAGGCCTAGTGGATAACACTCGAATGATTTTAGGCCCACTTTTGACAGATCAAATGGTGTCCAATTGAAGTAATTCTAGTTCCATTTGATAGCTTATCAAATTATCTTTCCAATTAGCACAAGATTGCCTGATCCAATGTGTAACAAAGAAGTTACAGCCATTTCCGTGACACTACGCAATGTTGCCGGCAAGAGCGCGAATAGAAGAGGGAGCACAAGAGCACGACCAGACCGAATTTTCCCGACTTCATAAGACCACGAACAGATTGAAATTCCCTGACTTTGGAAGAGCGCGAACAGACTAAATGCATGAACGCCAGTGTGGGTTAACTGTCACCTTGTGGGAGCTTCATTCGAGTCCAGACCTGACAGGCATGTATAAACATGGGGGATCTCACTTTGGACATCTCTTGCGGAAGCTTCCCATTTCTGGAGCCCGTGCCCTTCTCTATAAGGGCACGGACCTCTTTACGGAATTGACCTGGGTTGAGGATTGAGAGCTCGTGATCTCTTTGATTTGCCTATCTGCAAAGCAGCAGAGAGAGGCCGCTCTCTTCCAAAGCCCACTCCCACCTGGCTGCTCCTTTATGGTCACTACTTCATGGTCCACATTCTTATGCTATGGAAGGACTATCTTCTGCCAAGCTAATTGGAGCCCAACAAACTTTGTGAAGAATGATACAAAGTCTCTTGAAGGCTGCAATGCCCACAATGTGACCATTAACATTGACAAACTATAATGCCCACAATGGGACCATTAACATTGACAAACTATCTTAAGTTCATCATACACTCAAACAGACACCCTTAGGCTTGATGCCCATCTGAGGCCCCCTGCCCATTTGAATATCTCCAAGGAGTTCCCTAGGTACCATTCAACACACACTCTCTCTCATTTAGCATCCACGATGTTCTAAGTACATGATTGGTACTGTGTACCACTTTACTACCTAGCAAGACGGGTTGCTCTCCTACTTAGCTATGTTGTGATGCGCACTTTATAGAAGATACAGTGCAGCTCCTTGTCCCATTAGCTAAATACGCAATACCACACATTGTTCCGCTACTCCCTCAATCCATTTTATACTCATTGTACCAAGTACTTTATATCTAAAACTTACCATGTGAGATGGGCACAGAGTGTATTCCTCTTAATCCAATGACAGGGCGCGGAGACCGAATCCATTAATGACAAAGCCGCGCCTGTTTGTATTGCATGCATCATCATGCATATGCATTAATTACAACTTTAACCTTCATTCTAAATAAACTATTTTGTCACCTATTATTATCTTAGAATCAAACGTTACTCTATGTAGTATAATTAAGAGCTTGTGGTATATTATTGCCTGGAATATATTAAGAACCTAAGATAATAATAAAAGCTTCCCAACTATATACTCTTGTTTCTTTTGTGTGGATGTGGCAATGTCTTGTGATTGTGAATGTCTATTAACGCGAATGTGGATGTCTATGCAATATTTATTCCCTTGATACAAGTAAACAGTATAATTCCATGGTAATGGAAGAAAGAAAAATAAAAGGAGAAGTTTTAACAAAGAATGGGAGAGCCTATCTATTGGAGCATAAAATATATATAATAGTAGAAAAGGAATTATGAAAGAAGAAAAAGAGAAGTACAAAAGAGAGAAGAAGCAAAAAGAAGAGTTAAGTTGCGCGTGACCACACAACACAATGAAGGTATGAGATTCATGGCGCGCCGCGCAATAGGGGTATTGTGTATAGTGGGATCCACAACACGAGATTCGAGACGTTACACGTGCGGGCGAATGCCTATAAATACCCCTCCACTCCTTCATTTGAGACACATGCAAGATTAGAGCTCCCGGAGAAAGATTTCTGAATACCTCTGCAAGGTATTCTGAGAAGGAGAAGAAAGAAAGAAGCAATGGCCAGAGGCCTGTTGCACTGGACCGCGCAACTGAGTCCTGTTGTGCCGGCCCACGTAACAAGGCTTTGTTGCGCGCTAGCAGTATGCTGCCGGATTTCTGCATCTTTTGCAATTCATCTTAGAACTCGGCCATTCTTTTACATGAGCTGTTGTTCTGGATAAGTAAAAGGGAGAATGAAAGATGTTTGGATCCGCACAACACTTCTCTCGTTGAGATGAATGCATCACAAGCCGGAATGCTGTCAAAATTATCATTTGAATTATTTCACATGATCTGTACTTAACGCTCTATACTTTATGTTGGAATTAAGAGATATATGAGGATGTAAACGAATTTTATAACTAATAAAATATAATCAATGATGAATGTTCTCTCTTGTTATTTGTTAATATTGAATGATAATTCCCCCATCAAAATCCATTCGTTTCTTGTCGAAAAACTATCTTCCCTCTCCCTCAATACCGTTTATAAGCTAGTTAATTACAGGAGGTAAGAGATAAGAATAGATTAAAAAGGAGATATAAATATGAGCTTATAGTACTATGCGAGAGCACCGAATTACATATGACATTTTTAGAACTTGAATTTTTGAAAAAGGTAAAGTTAAGAAATTAATTTGAAAGGGAGAAACAATGAGGACTAAACTATAAGGATAGCAACGCAGGTGGTATGTTATTGCCTAATTAAAGTATAACACAAAGTGCATTATTCAAAAAATGTACATGGCAGGTTTTTTTTTTAATAATTTAAAATTTCCACAGTTTTCATATTACCCTGGTTAATTTGTAGAGGATACGAGGTTTATTACTAAGACTCGAGCATTTGCAAAATAATCTCTACCTGGTCCCAGTCATCATCATCAATTGTGCCTTTAATATTCCTCAAGAACTCTGTCAATTGACCACCCCTTTTTCTCTCTGCAAGCGATGCTGCTACACCCGCATAAATATCAACAGCTGTAACATCACAAATGTGAGGCATAAAGAAATCAAATCGAAAGATGATACAACACCAAGACAATAGGAGCCAACACTCGAGATATGGAAATAAATTGCAAACACCGATTCTAAAATGAAAAAAAGGATACGACAAATAAATAATGAACAAATGGAAACCACAATGTAATTAATACCGGGAAGACTAAACTCGTATATCACTTGGAAAGCCAAGTCAAAGTTTTTCTCAGCAAGAGTCTCTGCAATCTCACACCTCCTCCTGCAAAGCAGTTTGAAACAAGGATGTAAGTGTATAACCAAAAGAAAATCTAGAAAAAAGATAGGAGGAAGAAGAAGCGGAGAGATTCTCCCTTCTCCTCTTCTTCCATCATGCCCAGTCACCAGAATTCCCTTCCCCTCTTTGGAGATAAATCAAGGAGGGACCTACTTTGAAGATCGACATCAGGCAAATAGATGACCAAAGAATCCAATCTAAAGGTACGTGTGAGTGCGTGCGTGTGTGTGGGGGGGTGTGAGTGTGTGTGTAGAAGAAAAAAAATATCCCCCCTTGATTTGCCTCTTTGGAAAGATGGGAAGTAAATCCAAATCAAATGAATAAAATTGGTTTTGAAAGTTTTACTCTTCTGTCTTTTGAACAACCTCAATGTACTCCCTCCCTCCCTCTCTAATCACTTCAAGGCAGTGCTCTTCCACTCGGCTCCATAAGGATTGGCAAAAAAGAAAATAAATTTACTACACTTTTAGGAAATAATATACCACACCATCACCTAAGAGACAAACGTATGTAGGTAAATTGATAAGCATCAATTTGTCTATAAGGAAACTGCTCTTAGCATTGAGAGTGCCTTGTGAAACTCACTTTCAATTTGCATTGTGGTTGAGAAATGAGGAAGTGAAATAACCTTACTTGATACTTCTCCCAGATAAAATGACAATCTGTGTGCATGGGTTTTATGCACATATGGGAGATGGGATTAAGTGAGATCTTGGCAGTTTTTGTGCTGGCTGTGGGAAGCTAAACGAAAGATCAATGTCTAAAGACTTCCAATCTAAACAATCACATTGCAAATGATTGGCATCTTGTATTCTCCTTCAACGCTCTGTTGGTTATTGCATCATGCTTCTTTCTCTTCATGTAATCAACCAATCACTAATGCATATTCGTACTGTGGAAACCTTTGTATTTATGCATCAAGAGTCTTGGACATACTTAGTTGAACAAAGCATTAATAGGAATGGGAGTGCAACCTAGGAATGGGAGTGGAATCAATTGGATTGGGAAGCGGCGATTTCAAAATGCCAAGAAGTTATAATCATCTGATCATGGTTTCTTCATTCTCCCCAAGTTGGAAAGAGAAGTTATAATCATTTGATCACAGTTTCTTCATTCTCCCCAAATTGGAAAGAAACTTAGATCTGAGTACCACGTTCCCATTCCTACCTGAAGCAAGTTTCGTTCACCTTCTCTTCTCCCATGACACTACTTTCTCCTTTAATTGTTTATGCATCAACTAGAACCTCTCTAAAAACATCCATGACAAGTTATCCTTGAAGCCCTCTTGGTCATTGGACTCGTTAAAAACACTATAACTCTTCTCAAAGTTCATAGTTTGGATGTGAGACCCTTCAGCCATTCCTCCAATTCTAGATCTTCCATCATCGTCTCAATGGATTGAAACCTTTTAATTTGAACGGCTCATCTTCATAGCCCATGAATTTTAATTTATTTTTCTTAACAATTTCACCGCTCTCAACTTCTTTACTCATGTGCCTTTCATTCCAAATTGGTCATTATCCATATTTCCCCATCATTTCATTTTGCTTCCTTTTCCATATCAATTCTCTCTTGTGCTGCAGCTAGCAGGAACCTTGTGCCTATGCGTTGTTCTTGCTTCAGATTCATGCACTTGCTCCTGCTTCTGGTCATTTATACATGTTAACATTTCGAAACAGATGCTTCCCATTACCACACCATAGTGATGCAGGACGGAAATTAAACATAATATGCAAGATTTCAGACTTTAGATCATACTAATTTAGAAACATTCACAAAACTTCTACATCCCGCATAAAGTCAAGCATTCAATCAAGGGGAATCTACAAGTGTCTAAGCCTACACATGTTAGGGCTAGATCAATTAAAATTATAGACCAAACAATAATCAAAAGAGAGTAAATTCATCCACACATGCAAAAGATTATTTCCTCAATCAAAGGAATTCACATGTTTCAAATCGGGAAACCCTAGGGTTGAAAAAGGGGAATAGAAATTGGGATTTAGGATAATCTACGGTTAGGGCTAGGGAAATGTTGTGAGAGAGGAGTGAAAGAGAGGAAAGAGAGAACGTGGGATCAGTCCACGCATGTGGGTAGCAAGCGGGCCTGACGCACCCACGTGAATTGTGGCCTGCACATGTGTGGGGCCCACGAACCCAAAAAGGGTTAGCAAGGGGTTGGTCGGCCAGGGATGGGCCACCCACACACCAATTTTAAGATCAAACGGATGACTGATTTGAGCAGGGTGCTCTGCCAAAGTTTCAGCCCTCCTGCAGGGCCTGATTCTAGAAATCTACTGTAGAGAAAGATTGGCTGCAAAATAACAGTGGATTTGAAGGTTGGATGACTGTAGGAGAAGATGAATATGGATGGTAGGAGATGGGGGTGATTTGGGATAGGTGTGGCTTCGCACCACGGTAGCTAGGCCTTCGAAAAAGGGAGGGTTTCACACCCAATTAGGCTTCCATAATTCAGAGATTTATAGAAGCAGAAAACGCAGAAATTTTATTTCAATCTTCAGTGAAAAAAAACCTATAAGGGGTTGCCTATTTATAAGAAAAACCTATACCCTAAAAGCCGCGCCACGTGCGTACCCTATTACTTAGAGACGAAGTAATAAAAATAATTAATCAAAGTATTCTAAACCGTCCATGATATTCCTAATAACAATAATAAGCAAAACTCAAAGTACTAGTATAGAGAATGCTAGTGTATTGTATTTAATGTGTGTCCTTTTAGTGTAAGTGCATGTGCACACTTCCCTATTCCCCTGCAGTGTACTATATGCTTTTTCATAATAAAATATTATGTGTTAGGGCATGCAAGCCTAACACATCATCTCTCCCAAACTCTCCTCCTTCTCTCTCAATATTCTCATCTCTTCTTCACATTATCCTCATCAAATCTTTTTCTACTTGGTATCAGAGCAAGTTCAAGGCATTCCGCATCCAACAGGTTGAGAGGCGACACGTCACCTTGCTAACGTCAGCAGCCGTACGGCTGACGTCAGCGTTGTACGGACGCATGGGCTCTGTTTGAGCTAAAAGTTTAGGGGTTTTATAGATCTTGATTTTAGAAGATTTGTCATGATTTTTTCAGAATTTATTAGACCTCATTTCATGGTATTTTGGGCGAAATAGAGAAATTCAAAAATCGGTTCCAGATTCCGTTTTTCTTCGATCTACCTCAAATCGGTAAGCTTTTCTTCGGTTTCTTTGCTCAAGATGGACCGAAATCTTCCTCCCAAGCTATCCATGGTGGATTTTTTACTTAAGATCAATGTTTGAGAGGTTTTTAACCTCAAATGGGCGTGCGGCTGGGCCGTTTTTCACTCGGTTAGGCCCTATTTGGCTGCGTTTCATGGTATTTTGGATGATTGATATTTGTTTGAGGTTTATCTCTTGTTATGTTGAAGGATTGAGTGAGATAGAGTTGTTTGAATCAATCTTTCTTGGCATAGGTTTATTTCTCTTGGACTCTATTATGGCTGACAAAGGGCCCTCATCTCTTGGCATAGGGTCTCTTGAATCTAACCCCTTACAGATTACCTCCATTAAGTTGAACGGTGACAACTATCTTCAATGGGCACAATCTGTAAAAGTATTTTTAGGAGCCCGTGACAAGTTGTCGTATATTTTGGATGATTCCCCAAGCTCTACAGATGTTACCTACAAGTTTTGGACAAAGGAGAATTATCTAGTTATTGCATGGTTGTTGAATAGCATGGATTCCTCGATTAGCCACTCAGTGATGTTTTTATCCTCGGCTAAAGGCATTTGGGATACGCTTCATGATATGTTCTCAGAATCTCAGAATTTTTCACGGGTATTCCAGCTTATTTAAGAAATTGGTCGGTTTCAACAAAACTCCAGATTCTTAAAAGACTACTATTCGATGCTTCGGGGTATGTGAGATGAGTTGGATATGTATCAGCCTCTTCCTTCCAAATGTAAAGAGGATCATGAACATGCTCATAAGCAACGGGATGACACTCGTATCATGCAGTTCCTCGCTGGGTTGAGTTCTGATTATCTTCACGTTCGCGATCAGGTTGTTATGCAGGATCCTCTTCCCCCATTGACGACAGTATATGCCATGTGTCAGCGTGCTATGATCTCTACTCTTCCTTCTCATTCATTTGTGCCACCCGAGCATTCGGCACATCTTGTTGGCGATCAGTCCTCCCTTGGTCTTCGGGTACCATCCTTGAGCTCAGGGCGCATTTCTGGTTTTGGTGGTCATGGTAGAGGCCGCGATCTAGATCGCAGTCGCGGCGGCCGTAGTCTTCGTGGTCGTAGTGGACGTGGACGAGGACGTGATGGTTCCCGCATTTGTTCACATTGCGGTGGAACTAATCACACTATTGATTATTGCTGGCAGCTACATGGTCGTCCTACGTATGCCACTGCTTCTGTTGCTTCCACTGTTGTTTCTGAGACACAGTCTTCCACCCCGACAGCTGAGCAGTCTACTTCAAGGGAGTCTTATTATTTCTCGGGTGGCATATGATGCCCTTATGCGACTTCACATTCGGGATATTCCTGAGCCTTCTCACGCAGCTTTGGCCCAGTCAGGTACCGCCTTTTTTGCGACATCCTCTCCTACCTCCTGGGTCATTAACTCTGGAGCTTCCTCCCATATGACTGGTAAGTTGCAATTCTTTTCTTCTTATTCTTCTTCTTCTCCCACTCAGTATGTCACAGTCGCAGATGGAACCCAATCTCCCATCTCTGGGATTGGTTCCATCCCTCTCTCTTCTTCCTTGTCTTTGTCCTCCGTATTGCATGTGCCTCGTTTTCCATTAAACTTATTGTCTGTTAGCTCTCTTACTAAATCACTCAATTGTTCCATCACCTTCTTTCCTTCTTATTGTTTGTTTCAGGGCCTACAGACGAAGAGAGTAATTGGTGGGGGGCATGAGCGAGGAGGTGTTTATCTTCTCGATGATACACCTGTTGCCGCTTCTAGTACCCTTTCTCTAAATCAAGAGTCCATGACTCGGTGGCATTGCCGCTTAGGCCACCCATCCATTGCTAGATTGAGACTTTTATTTCCCTCCTTACCTGTCACTAAACCATTATGCTATGATATTTGTGAATTGTCTAAACATCATCGTGCTACGTTTCCTCCTAGCTCTTCTGGGAGGAAATCTCAACCTTTTCTTCTGGTTCACTCGGATGTTTGGGGACCAGCTCCGGTTACCTCGACTTTTGGATTTAGATATTTTGTTACCTTTATTGATGATTATTCCCGCATGACTTGGATTTATCTTTTGAAATCTAAAAGTGAAGTGTTTGATGCGTTTAAAGTGTTTTATCATGAAGTGTGCACTCAATTTCATTGTTCCATCAAATCCCTCCATTCTGATAATGGGGGAGAATACATGTCTACTGCCTTTCTGTCCTTCTTGCAGGAACGTGGTATTTTATCTAGGACGTCATGTGCTCGCACTCCTCAACAAAATGGTATTGCAAAACGAAAGAATCGTCATCTTCTTGAAGTTGCTCGCACCCTTCTACTTGGTATGCATCTACCCAAACATTTTTGGGGTGATGCTCTTTTAACTGCTACTTTTCTTATTAATCGTATACCCTCATGTATTCTGTCTTATAAATCTTCATTTACTATTTTGTATCTTCATGATAATCCATTTCCTCTACCACCTAAAGTTTTTTGTTGTACATGCTTTGTTCAAATTTTGGATGGGAGTAATGATAAACTTAGTCCCAGGGCGATTAAATGTGTCTTTATAGGGTATACTCGGAGTCAAAAAGGTTATAAATGCTTTGACCCATTGACTCGCAAGAAATATGTCTCTGCAGATGTCACCTTCTTTGAGGATCTTTCTTTTTTCTCCTCTTCAGGCCGATCCCTCTGTGATCCTCTTGCGCGTCAGGGGGAGTATAACTCTTATCCTCTTTCCACTAGTGATCATGGGAAAACTCCTCTCCCCTCTATTCACCATCCTGTTGGTGATATGGGTGAGCCTAAGCCTCTGCGGGTGTATCAGCGTCGAGATAAATCTTCACAAGCTCAGTCATCTACCATTCCGCTTACTTTGGATGTTGGTTCAAGTGACTCTCCTAACTCGAGTTTAGATCTTCCCATTGCCTTGCGCAAAGGGTCACGATCTTGTACTCAACACCCCATTAGTAATTTCGTTTCATATGATCATCTTTCACCGTCTTTTCAGTCGTTTGCAGCTTCCCTTTCATCACAGACTATTCCTAGATCTCTCTCACATGCTCTTCAGAGTCCTGATTGGACAAAGGCGATGATGGAAGAAATGTCTGCTCTTGAGAAGAATCATACCTGGGATCTTGTGCCACTTCTTATAGGCCATAAGCTTGTTGGCTGTCGATGGGTTTATACAATCAAGTTTCTTCCAGATGGCTCAATTGATCGCTATAAAGCCCATCTTGTTGCTAAAGGTTACACCCAGACTCATGGTGTGGATTACTTCGAGACATTTTCTCCAGTGGCTAAGCTTAATTCAATTCGTGTTGTGCTCTCCTTGGCCGTTAATTTATCATGGCCCTTGTTTCAGCTTGATGTTAAGAATGCATTTCTCCATAGGGATCTTACAGAGGAAGTTTACATGCATCAACCTCCTGGCTTTGTTGCTTCTCACAACCCTGCACTTGTATGTCGGTTGAAGAAGGCTCTTTATGGACTCAAACAATCTCCACGTGCATGGTTCGAAAATTTTAGTCAGGCTCTCTTGGAGTTTGGCTTTGTTCGTAGCCATGCTGATCATTCTCTCTTTATATGTCGTCAATCGACGGGCATCATGGTTCTCATTGTTTATGTGGATGATATTGTTTTGTCTGGTAGTGATTCTGCTGGAATGAGGGAGGTCAAAGATTTTTTAAAGACCAAGTTTGAAATCAAGGATCTTGGTCCTCTTCGCTACTTCCTCGGGATTGAAGTTGCTCGCTCATCATCCAAATTGGTCTTGTCACAACGAAAATATGCGCTTGATCTTCTCATGGAGACCGGCATATTAGGGTGCAAGCCTGCTACCACTCCCATGGATACTTCACAGAAGCTTCGACTAGATGATGGTCCTCTCCTTACTGATCCCGAGATGTATCGACGACTTGTAAGCCGGCTTATTTACCTAACTATTACTCGCCCAAATCTCTCATTTGCAGTGGGGGTTGTTAGCCAATTCATGCAAGCTCCCTGTACTTCTCATCTCACGGTTGTCTACCGCATACTTCGGTATTTAAAATCAGCCCCGGGTCTTGGCTTCTACTTTCAGTTGCATGGTCATCTTCATCTTTCTGGCTATTCCGATGTTGATTGTGCAGGTAGTACTTTTGATCGCCGCTCTACATCCGGGTTCTGTACCTTCCTAGGTGGCAATCTTATAACCTGGAAGAGCAAAAAGCAGCAAGTTGTTGTCCGGTCCTCGGCTGAAGCTGAATATCGTGCTATGGTTCATGCGACATGTGAACTTGTGTGGCTTCGCAATCTTCTTGAAGAACTTGGCTATCCTCCTTCGGGTCCTATTCCTCTTCACTGTGACAATCAAGCGGCCATCCATATTGCTCGTAACTCAGTTTTCCACGAGCGAACCAAGCATATTGAGGTTGACTGTCACTTTATTCGGGAGAAAGTCGCTTCTAAGGAAATTGTCACTCCTTTTGTTCGATCTGGGGATCAACTTGTTGATGTTCTTACAAAATCCTTGAGTCGAGATGCTCTTCATCGTGTTCGTGACAAGTTGGGCATGATCAACATCTATGCTCCAACTTGATGGGGAGTATAGAGAATGCTAGTGTATTGTATTTATTATGTGTCCTTTTAGTGTAAGTGCATGTGCACACTTCCCTATTCCCCTGCAGTGTATTATATGCTTTTTCATAATAAAATATTATGTGTTAGGGCATGCAAGCCTAACACATCATCTCTCCCAAACTCTCCTCCTCTCTCAATATTCTCATCTCTTCTTCACATTATCCTCATCAAATCTTTTTCTACTACTAGATCATCTAGAGTAGTGGGTCACAATCATGAGATCTAATGGTGGGATCCACATGACGATCAGGTCCACTCCAAAGAACCAAAACACAGTCCTCTAACTAGTATGCCCTTCCTAGACGTCGTCATCGATCCAGATCAACGGTAGGGCCCTCCTCCTCCTTACATATGTGCGTAGGAGGGGCATGCGTGTGCGCGAGATGTCCCCATCAACTCTCCCCGGCTGCAAAGATTTCGCCACTAGCGAAACAAAACTTTTGAACCGCTCCAACATGTCAGGATCAACTCGTTGAAGCTCCTCAGTGAGCCACGTACTATCTGAAGTTGGGCGTGACTTCCACTTAACCAGGTACTTTTGAAACCCGCCATCTAACGTTGATACTATCTAATGGTCCGAAATATCCTCTATCTCCTATCTGGGTGTGGGAAGGGAAGGTAGAGGCTGGGAAGAATGGTCGGGAAGAGGCCATGGATCAAAGGATAGATCTGGGGAATTAGGATGGCTAGGCAAAAGGCTAGACAATGTATCAGGGGTCCCCTGAAAAGCAACTAGATCCTCCACATTGAATGTGGAACTAATTCCCATGGAATGTGGAAGATCTACCACATACGCATTGAGACCGTTTCGTTTTATAATTTTCAATGGTCCAACGCTACGCGCATGTAATTTACGAACGGCTCCCTGAGGGTATCGCTCTGGCCTGATGGTCCACAGAGTCCCCTATATTGAATTCCTTGAAACGTTTACGCTGATCTGCAGAAAGTTTGTAATGTTCATTACTAGTACTGATCTTTCGCTTGATTTCTTGATGCAATGAATGAAAGTGATGCGCAAAAGACTCTGCAGACTCTGATGGCCTATGGGATGGTGACATAGGGACAAGATCAATGAGCTTCCTAGGTTTATAACCAATAATGACTTCAAAAGGACTTAAACCTGTGGAACTATTGACAAAACTATTAAATGCAAACTCGGCTATAGGTAGTACGGTGTCTCATGTCCTGGTGTGCTCCCCCACTAAACATTTGAGCATACTCCCTAGGCTCCTATTAACCACCTCAGTCTGATCATCGGTCTGAGGGTGGTAAGCAGAAGAAAATTGGAGCCTAGTATTCATCATATGCCATAGTGTCTTCCAAAAATAACTCATGAATCGCATGTCACGGTCAGACACTATGGTTTTTGGTAACCTGTGAAGTTTGATGACCTCACTAAAGAATAGCTTGGCAACATGAGATGCATCAGATGTCTTAGAACAATAAATGAAGTGGGCCATTTTAGAAAAACGATCCACAACAACAAATATGGAGTCTTGTTTCCGAATAGTCTTGGGGAACCCAAGCATGAAGTCCATACTGATGTCCTGCTAAGGGATGAATGAAACTAGCAAAGGTGTGTATAGTCCCGTATTTTGCTTTTTCTGTTTTGCCAGTTGACAAGTACGACATTGCCCTATAATTTTGGCCACGTCACGCTTAAGGATTGGCCAAAAGAACCTATCCTCCACTATGGCAATGATCTTGTCTCGACCAAAATGACCCGCGACCCCTACTGAATGTAACTCCCAGACAAGAAAATCGTAGAGGGAGGTGCGCGGTATGCATAAGCGATCACTCCTAAACAAATATACCTCTAAGATCAAGTACTTACTGCTAGCTCCTGACGGACTCTCTAACAACGACGCATACACAACTCCAAAATCTGGGCACTCAGAATAGTTCTCTCTGACACACTCAAGGCCCGTGACTTCGACACTCATGGAATTGAGTAACGCGACTCGACAACTCAACGCGTCGTCTGGCTTATTCTCTACACCAGCCTCGTATTTAAGTACAAAAGTGTACTCTTAAAGGAATTGAACCCACTTGGCGTGCCTAGGGTTTAATTTCTTCTGAGAGTTCAGATATCTCAAAGCCTCGTGATCTGAGAACAAGATGAATTCTTACGGTAATAGATAATGACGCCAGTGGTGCATTGATTGCACTACCGGATAGAATTCTTTGTCATAGGTGGAGTATTTTTGTTCGCCTCATTCAGTTTCTCACTAAAAAAAGGCGACAGGGTGCCCTTCCTGACTAATGTCCTTCCTGACTAAGTACTCCTCTTATGCCGACTCCTGACGCGTCACATGCGACTTCAAAAGCTTTCGAAAAATCCAGAAGACGCGTGACTGGAGCTTCGATCATCCTGACCTTTATCTCCTTGAAGGCTTTCGAGGCTGCCTTCGTCCATTGAAACTCTCATTTTTTTATGCAATCCGTGATGAGAGCCATAATGGAACTGAAACCTCGAATGAACCACATATAGAAGGTAGCCAAGCAGTGAAAGTTGCGCACCTCATGAATATTGCGAGGTTCAAGCCAATTGACAATGGCTTTGACCTTCTCGGGATCCGCCGACACATCCTCAGCTGACACAATGAAACCTAAGAAGATAACACTACTAAACATAAATGCACACTTCTTTAGGTTGGCATACAACTTCTCAGATCTAAGGATCCCACAAACTTGGCTCAAATGGTTGAGGTGTTGTTCCTTGGTCATGCTATAAATCAAGATATCGTCAAAGTAGACGACTAGGAACTTCCCCATGAAGGGCCTCAACACTTGGGTCATCACACACATGAAAGTACTTGGGGCATTAGTCAACCCAAAAGGCATGACTAACCACTCGTATAGCCCATCCTTCGGCTTGAAGGTTGTCTTCCACTCATCACCAGGGCATACACAGATTTGGTGACAACCACTTTTGAGGTTAATTTTTGAGAAGATAGTAGCGTTGGCCATCATATCTAACATGTCATCAAGACGCGGTATAGGAAACAAATACTTGACTGTGATTTTGTTGATGACCCTACTATCAACACATATCCTCCATGTGACATCCTTCTTAGGTGTAAGAAGAGCACGCATGGCACATGGGCTCATGCTCTCTCAAATGAAACCCTGTTCTAGGAACTCATCAATCTCTCTTCAACTCGGCATGCTCCTTTGAGTTCATTCTGTAATGAGGGAGGTTTGGTAGAGTCGCCCCATGGACTAAATCAATGGCATGTTGTATATCTCTCATAGGGGGAAGCTCATCCGGCAGATCCTAAGGAAAGACATCACGAAACTCATCCACTACCGAAAGGGCCTCAGTGGGTAACTCTACGCTAGCCTCTGGTGCACTCTCCCTAGCCACACAAGGGCGTACGCTACCGAGTCCGACTAAGTCTCTCGCTCAAAGTCCTTGGCATTTAAAATATAGAGAGGCTTAGACTTGAACTTCGATTCCTTCAATTCTTTTGAACTGCTCACACCACTCTGTGTGGTGGATTCCTTTCCAATCATGTTCTTGGGCGGAAGCGAGTTTAGCTTGATTTTCTTGCCCTCAAACCAGAATATACACACATTTGAACGACCAAATATGGTGACATCCTTGTCATAGAGTCAAGGCCTACCCAGAATAATATGGCCAACATCTATGGGCACAACATCACACCAAAGTGTCTTTATATGATCCAAACTGAATAGGAACAAGACAACGGTGCGAGACTGGAATGGAAGTTTCATCAACCCAAGACACTCTATAGGGTTGAGGATGGGCTTCGAGCTTCAAGCCCAAATGGCTCACAGTGCTATTTGTTGTCACATTGGCACAACTACCACTATTCACGATCATCTTACAGCTCTTTTCATAGCTCTTTTCACCACACTTTGCATAAGTATAGAAGATCGTGTTGCGGCGCCAATCATCAGTATTCTTGGCTTGTGCAAAGGTGCAACACAACTGCGAGGGTCGCAGACTCTTGTGCTCCCTCTTCCTCATCACTAGGGGTTTCTGCTGGCTCATATTCTTCCCATTCGCTGTCACTTTCTGGAGGCACTACTTCTACTTGCCCATCAATAAGGAACACCTTGATACTCTCTTTCGTGTCACACTGGTGGGCAAAGTAACCAAACCCCTGACATCTAAAACATCTAGTTGCCTCAATTCTGCACGAACTAGACCCAACAACCTCTTTACGCTTATCATCCCTGGACCTAGACTGAGAACCACTGGAAGGCTTGTGTTAATATCCAGTGTTGGGCTTAGCCCCAGAAGGGTTGGCCCTAGCGCCAGAATCACGAAACTCAAACCGCTTCCCACAGATGATTTGAGGTATTGCTCAACCTCTAACACTACTTGATACATCTATTCAAGAGTGTCTGTCCTTGGCGAGCAACTCTTTCCTAATGTCAGAATGGATGCCCGTCTTAAATCGAGTAAGAGAGTACGGGGTCCTCATCAACTTCACATCAGGTCAAGTACTCTTCGAACTTTTCAATGTATCTAGCAACACCAATGGAACCTTATCAAAGAGACTGTCATTCCTCAAACAACCTCAAATGATAAGAGAAAGGGAGGTACTTTTCCTTAAGAGTTTCTTTCATTTCTTCCCAATGGACTATTGGGGGCTTCCTCGACCTTTTTTTCTTTCGCTCTATAGTAGCCCAAAACCTCTTTGCTTGGCCCACAGGCTTCATCTTGGTGAATCAGACTCGACGAGCATTTGACATGTCATACCACTCAAAATAGTGGTTCATATCCACCAACCAATCTAGAAAAGCCTTAGGGTCCAAGTGGCCATCAAACGTAGGAGCCTCTACTCTAACTCCCTGGAGGAGTTGCGCATCTGGGTCATAATGATCATGATGCCCCTCGTGGCGTGGGTGCACGGGTATGCGCCCATGACCAATTCCTTGGCCACCTTCATTCCTTGGTCTATCCTCCTGACCACCTACCTGAGATTGGGCATCTTCCCCAGTGGTGGGGTTTGCTCGGGCGGAGGTCTCTAACTGGGTAACACGCACATTAAGCTGGTCAAAGCGTTGGTTAATACATTGTTCCAAGCGCTTACCTAAAGACTCGACTTGCCGGGTTATATTGTTCATTGATTCTTGCAATTGCTCTATGTTTAGTGCAGGGTGCAAGCCGAAACCACGACCAGTACGTGTGGGCATACAACTACACACTCAACTCAAAGACCTTCGAACACAACTATATGCACCTAAATGGTACTAAATGATCCTATTGGACTCTATATGAAGAAACTACATATGCTACTAAATTTCCAGCAACCTAACTGCCTAAAGAGTCTGTCAATAGAAAATTCAGCTAAGAAATTTGGGGATTTTCTGACAACAGAAAATTCAGCAGCCCCTAATGTGATTGATGGGTCCTAAACAGCCCTATATGATGAGAGTTAATGCAAATTAAATGTGAGTAGACTAAACCCTAAACATACAATGCAATGCCCTATGAAAACGTAGTCTCTGATACCAAATTTGATGCAAGACACTGAAATGAAACATGATATTCAAGATTTCATACTTTAGATCATACTAATTTAGAAACATTCACAAAACTTCGACATCCTGCATAAAGTCAAGCATTCAATCAAGGGGAATCTACAAGGGTCCAAGCCTACACATGCTAGGGCTGGATCAATTAAAATTATGGACCAAACAATGATCAAAGGAGAGTCGATTCATCCACACATGCAAAGGATTATTTCCCCAATCAAAGGGATTCACATGTTTCAATTCGGGAAACCCTAGGGTTGAAAAGGGGGAATAGAAATTGGGATTTAGGATAATCTAAGGTTAGGGCTAGGGAAATATGGTGAGAGAAGAGTGAAAGAGAGAAAAGAGAGAACCTGAGATCAGTCCACGCGTGTGGGCAACAAGCGGGCCTGACGCACGTGCCTGGATTGTGGCCCGCACGTGTGTGGGGCCCACGAACCCAAAAAGGGTCAGCAAGGGGTTGGTCAGCTAGGGATGGGCCACCCACATACCAATTTTCAAATCGAACGGATGACTAGTTTAAGCACGTTGATCCGTCGAAGTTTTAGCCCTCCTACAGGGCCTGATTCTGGAAATCTGTTGTAGAGAAGGATTGGCTGCAAAATAACGGTGGATTTGAAGGTTGGATGACTATAGGAGAAGATGAATATGGATGACAGGAGGTGGAGGTGATTTGAGATAGGTGTGGCTTCGCACCACGGTAGCTAGGCCTTTGAAGAAGGGAGGGTTTCGCATCCAATTAAGCTTCCACAACTCAGAGATTTAGAGAAGCAAAAAATGTAGAAATTTTATTTTAATCTTCAGTGAAAAAAAACCTACAAGGGGTTGTCTATTTATAAGAAAAACTTATACCCCAAAAGCTGCGCCATGTGCGCACTTATTACTTAAAGACGAAGTAACAAAAATAACAACTAATCAAAGCAATCTAAACTATCCATGATATTTCTAATAACAATAATAAGCAAAACTCAAAGTACTAGATCATCTAGAGTATCCAATGGTAGGATCCATATGACGATCGGGTCCAATCCAAGGAACCAAAACACAATCCTCTAACTAGGAGACCCTCCCTGGACGTCGTCATCGATCCAGATCGACAGTGGGGCCCTCCTCCTTGCGTATGTCCATAAGGGGGCGTGCATGTTCGCGAGATGTCCCCATCACAGTCTACTGATGCTTCCCCTCACTTTGTTTAACTATGGTCATCGCTCCATCTCCGAAAAAATTAAAATTCTTCTAGGTCAAGAAACCAAGTGTTTCTTCAACAATATTGCTACATTTGAACTGTATCTTATAGGCTAGGTTGGTATATTGAACCACTAGAACAGGAACTGTTCTATAGGCCTGCACTTTTGTATCCGTAAGCTTAGGACATAGGCATCCAGGTCTGGTGGATGAATTGTGGGTCTGAGCCCGTAGCTAAATGGTAGGTTGTGTGCTTCAACATTGAGGTCTTAGGTTTGAAGCCAGATTATATGTTTAAAAATAAAAATAAAAATAAATCCAAGAAGAGATGTACATCTGCACCTGCACGCCCACAGCCACACACACGCCCACAGCCACATAATAAGAAACAAGTTGGGGGTGGGGGGGAACACCCACCTTTGATTTGTATGGAGGGCCAACCATGTTGTCTATAAGAAATCCAGGCCATTCAGACTGTTCATCTACTCTGGATGAAGGGCCAGGCCGAAAATCAGGCTGTTTCGAAATCCAGGAGTCCCCTTAGTGAATCAAGGGTAGGTGTCACATATTACATTGTTAGAAGAAGAAGAAGAAGAAGAACTTGCTATAGTAAAAGAAACATGATTTCAATTCTTCATGTTCTCGATTACCTTAGACAACCACATTGGGTAAATTATTCAAGCAGTGGTGTTGAGTGCCAAATTTTTTTGAAAGATAACACAATTTTATTGAGAAAAGAATAGGTGAAGCCAAGATATTTCAAGCAGTGTTCGAATTATCTACGATATTATCTTTATCTCCAGCTCAGCGATATCAATAACACTGGTTACAATACTAATAACGCTGGTAGTATAAAAAAATTCCAATTATTAGCACTGTATCACTAAGTATGCAAACGTATCAATATCACTAATGTAATCACCAATATTTTCAACTATGTAAATTCTAAGTGTCGCTTGTATTGCCAATGCATCAATATCGCCAATGTATCATCAATATTTTCGACTATGTAAATTCCAAGTAATGCATATATCATAAGTGTATCGACGATATTTCAATAATATCGCCAACGTATTGATATCATCAAAATTTTGTTTATTGCAAAAAAATTATTTCAATTTTTTTTCATAGGCACATGGTTGTATGTAGTGTTCAATTTGTCATATTGATAATATTGATAATATCTCGATGTTATATATCACAACATGCGTGATATTTAGATCGCAATCTTTTGTTTCCTTTCCAATTGTTGATGATTTCTTGGTGAAATATCATGTATTGTTGATAACTTGATATTTTGCAATAACGATGGATGTTTGAATGGAAGGTTGGATGGTTAAATGACGGATGGAATGGTTGGACTGATTTCTTACAACAACAAATGCTTTTAAGGCCCTCCTTGCAATTTTTTAATTACTAAATATGCATGTACATTTTAACATCTCATGTAGTTTCGCAGAAAGTTCCATCGTTTTTCCTATGTTTCCCCACATTTCCTGTTATCAGCGATATAATTGGTGAGATCAATATTGTTTCCGTATCCCTGGCAAGCGAAACTTGTAGCGATACCGACACTTTGAACACTGATTTCAAGTAGTGGTCTTGAATACAAAAATGAAACATAGAAATACAAACCTGAAAGTTTCTGGGTCATTTGGATTTCCAAAAAGAGAATGCTTCCATTGTGGTCCATCTGTATCATGGAAAGATCTAACAACCTCCATCTACACAATTTTCAACAGTGTAAGAAAGACTAAGAACTTTATAGTGCATGGAATTTCAGAAAAAAAAAAGAGACAAAGGAATGATGGTCACGGAAGAGGAACTCTTCAAAGAATATAAACAAGTCATGACAATCAATCTCCTTTAGTTAGATAATCCACTTAAAAATATTAATAAAACTGTTCAGATTTCTCTCTTGTATGGAACATGTAAGGTATCCAATTACTTTTATTAATGATAACATCAAGGTTATAGAGGCAGAAACCACAACATATTTTACCTTTAAAGTAATCTAAGCTTAAGGAGAAACTACATGACATTATTCAAACTCTTCAATCAGCTCTTGACAAAATCACGTATTGGTAAAATATTGGTAGTATTTTGGAAATGCATGGAACTTCAGAACATTACTTTGGTCCATGAAAACTACATACCCACACTTCTGCCTTCTGTCTTAATTTGAGAAGCCTTCAACATTCCTTTGGTAACTCAATGCACTCTATGTAACTATCATTCAGACTAGACATTTTTCTTCACAGAGAAGCGGCTAGGGGCATTTGGTAATTTTCTTTTAACCTTTTCCACATATCTTTGGTTCTACCATCTTCAGCAGCTGGCCTTTTTCTTAGATAGCTGAGTGGGACATTCAAGCCTAGGGAAAAGTATTATGAAAGGCTATTTTACCTTTGACGCTGTGGGGCATTTGGATGGAGAAATAGTAGATGGCCTATATAAATCCTATCAGATGGGAGCAAAGAATACTAGATTCCTTCCTGCAAATTGGTAGTGTGATCAAAGAATACAAAGGGGTAATATTGCTGATGGTAAAAGTTGTTAGTAATCATAGTGAATGTTTGGTGCCCATGGGATCATCTCCTCGGGATGGAAGCTCTTGAATTTCCAAATTGGCAACGCAATGTGTGATCATCAATGGGAGAATAGGTTGGACTTCTCGGGCTTTGGTTATTAAAACAGGGGTTTCTCTTTTCAAGGAACATTTCAGGTCTCCTTATCATCAAATGTGATATAGGAATGCTATGTTGTGGGTTTTGAGAAACCACCTGCCACCATGGAAGCGAGCTTTCCTAGTAAAAGGCATTGCAAATTATTTGGCTTGAGGGTTGGGTTTCGTCATGTTCATCAGGGCACAGATTCTATTGCAGATTTGCTTGCAATGGCTGGTATTTCCTGTTCCATCTCCTGGTTGGGTCCCATTATCCATCATCTAAAAAATTGTTGTACTTTCTGCTTCTTTTTTAATAAGATTTTTTTTTTTTTTTAATAAAAAAAAAAAAAAACAACTATGGCTAAGATCATGGTAGCATGCCAGAAAGAGGGAGAAAGATAAAAAGATAACCCAAGTTGTATCCTCCAAAGCCATCAAGAGCATGGTTAGAAGATGGGCAACTCGGACTTAATAGTGATAAACAATGAACAGTATAGATATTAAATGGGACTCTAGAATAAAACTTAGCAGTTGCACCAGGGCATCTATAGAGTCTATACAACAACTTAACATTCTTGACTGTACAATATAGATATTTTACACCCTGAAACCATCTCCTTGTAATTCGGAAAAGAAATTCACACCTGGATTGCAACACGAGCAGAAAACTTGACTAGCCCCTCTTCAGAAAGTTTTTCTGAGGCGCTCTTCCCACGGATAGCCTTGGAAACAAGCCGTGTGGATTCTCCTGCTCTGTGCCGTGCTGATAGTCCTTCTTCAAAATGCATCTGTTTCCAATCAAAAGAAAAATAGATAGTAAATATATATATATATATATATATCTTAAGAGAGTTCAATATCAAGAATCATAGAATATGGGATCATTTCCTGATGATGACTATAATTTTCTAATGTTCTGACCAGGACAATCAGATCATATTATAAATTTATTCATTACAACCATATGTTAATAGAAAACCTAGTGCCTGTTTGTTCTTTTAGCTATATAATAATAATAATAATAATAATAATTTATTTTTATTTTTATTTTTATTTTTTTTTTTTAAAAAAGGGCTCTAACTCGAAGATGCAATAAGATGCTAAGAGACCCTACAAAGATTCAGTCTTAATCTACAATGTAAGCAAAGGTTAACATGCTCAACACAAAATGGCTTCCCTAAAAGTGTGCCAGGAATGAACCTAAAGAAACTCTAAGAAATTGAAAACCTCCCAAACATCATTATCCAATGAGAGGTGACAAGCTCAATGAAATGAGTTCAAAGCAAATTACCTAAGCTAATCCAACAGCTCAAACCACAAGGACAACATACATCACTTTCTCAAGTCAATGCAAGATTAGTGTGTTCGCAAGATGTAAATAGCTACTTATCAAATAAACAAAAGCTGAAAACTATTTATTTTTTATTCAAGCAATAGAGAAATGATGCTGATTGACGCTGTGAATTTCATACAACTCTAAACCGTAAGGTATTCTGTAATGGTAACAGTGGCCGAAACAACCACCACCGTTAGCATTATAATACAGGCCGTAACGGCTGTTATGGCACACTGTGGTAAGCATTTTCTTTTCCACATCACAAATGAAGCCATGAATTATGTACTAAACCTCCATGTGCTCTTCGAAACATAGCACTATGCTTTCCCATTCTTGATCCACTTATTCTTCCACGTCCCAATGTATTACTATTGACCTTTTCCATAGGCACTTCAGTTTCATATGCACCAAAACAATCTTGTACCTGAATTAAGATGAACAGAAAGCAAACGAAAAGCCCGATGTTGGTATCCTTGGGTGCAGTGAATAGTCTAACTACATTGTCCAAAATCATATGAAAGCACTAGCAACTACTTTTGCATGCTTTCATGTTGGAAATGTGTTAAGGTGTGACTCAGGGTGGACTACTGCTGAATTTCCAGCAAGTACAATCCAATGAATTTAGATCAAATTCGCAGTAGAAATGCTCCCATCAAGAACTTCAACCCTTTTCTTAGTAAGACTAAATATTCAACTCAGTTCGAAAATCTTCCAGTACTTCGAGCCCTTCTTCTTAAGAACCCAAAATGTTATGTAAGTTCTATCCAAATATCAAAACACTGGAACTGGAAGAAAATGTCAACATCAACTTCTCATTCAGGCAAAGGAAAAAATACAAGACAAATTTGAGGTGATGCTAATCAGTTTTCAGATTATCAGTATCGTTACATGTATCAAAGACTAGGGATACGGAAACATGTATCATTCTCGCTGATATATCGGCGATAACTGGAAAAATATTGTTGACTGAGGGAACTATTGGAATAAAAGGTGGAATTTTACAGTGAAACTTCAGGAGGTGTAACGAGCTTATACAGTTCAAATAGCGCACAATGCAAATTGTTGAGATATAAGATTATAAGGACCATTTTGTAATAAAGGGTATTTGAGGGGCTTATATGTAATTTCATTATACTTTTTTTTATAAAAACATGAGAAGAGGGCTGACGCGCTAACTCTCTCTTCTCTTTTGTTTCTCCTCCTTTCTCACCTTCCTCTTCTTTCCCTTCCATCCTACAATCTATTCCCATCTTCTACTTGGTATCAAGGTAAATCCGTTGATTGGAGGCTCTTTGAGTGGGATCCATTGCTGATGTCATCAGCCATACAGGTGACGTCAGCAATGTACCTTTAAGTTGGGTCCCGTGAGGAAGAAAAGTACGGTGTTCAAAAGAGAATGATTTTAGAAGGTTTGTGGTGATTTTCCAGCATGTTTTGGTATGTATTTGATGACTTCTTCCTCGAAATAGAGAAATCCCAAAATTGTGGACCCTTTTTTAAAAATCTTGTGTTCATGCATTTTCCTGAAAGTTTTTGTAGTATTTTTCCACACTGATTTGGTGTGTCTGGCCATTTGCCATCTCTAGAAACAAGAATCATTTCATTCCATTAAGATTTGAGAGAGTTGTGATGAAATCTATGAAGATATGGTGATGTACAACCTTGTTTTTTTGTCAGATTTGTTGATCGGTTTTTGTGTTGAGCCCTCTTGATATAAAGGTTTATTTTCTGTGGAAAGATGCCGACTTCCAGTTTTGTGGCCACAAGTATATCTACATCTAACATTTCCGGGGATTCAAGTTACATTCCTACCATAGGTGTCTATGGTGACAATTCCAGTGTCCAGATTACAACTGAAAAGTTAGAAGGCATGAATTTCCTTGAGTGGTTTCAATCCGTCAAGATATACACAAGGGGGTCAGAAAAACAAGGGTATGTGAATGGCTGGGTTAGGGAACCAACTTTGGATAATTCTTCGTATGATAAGCGGGAGCAAGCAAACTTGACGATGATGTCCTGGCTACTTAATTATATGCAACCTCAGATCAGTAGAGGATTTTTGTTTCTATGGACGACCAAAGAAATGATGGATAAAGTTACCAGAACTTATTTCCAATGCCAGAATATTGCTTGTGTCTATCATTAACGTAAGGAGATTGCTACCATCCATTAGGGGGAGAAGAGTTAGACCCAATGGAAGACTGTCCATCCTGTCACCAAGTCAGTCCCCTCACATGAGAAGACCAATCTGATAATGTAAGTGTTTCCAAGCACTTATATTGTCATGGCCAGGGCACTGAGATCCATGGATCACATCTCTCCTTGGCCATAGGCTAACATGTCAAATCTCAGAGTGCCTAAGGACAACAAACCAAAATCGTAAACATGTTCCACAATCCACACACAATAACTAGGCCAATCGACAAACGATCATATAAATAGGTCAAGGAGAAACATAAACATCCTTTCGCAAGGGCACTACCCGAACACTTCAGCCTTACACTCAAGTGGTAGCCTTAGTAGAGATAATAATGCTGCCCATATTAAACTGTTTTCCAGTTTTCCAGTTGAAGAAGTCAATTTATTGACTCAAACAATCTCCTCAAACTTGGTTCAGGAGGTTCAATTGGGTAGTGAAGAGGATTAGTTATTCCCTGAGTCATGCCAATCATACTCTTTGTAAAGGAATAGGGACAAGTGATGGCAACTTTGATTGTTTATTTGAACTCTGAGAATTCAGCTGTCACTCCCACCGCGAGACCTAGTTGGCAAACTGTTTTCAACACTACCCTTTTACTGTGTCATTCCATAACTCTATAAGCTAGGGCATTGTTCACCTTTGGACACAAACAATATTCTGTTCTCAGCGGAAACCCACCTTCGAGAATGAACGTTGACTTATCATCTTGTCATTCCACCTAACAGTGCTGATAGCTTGTAATAAACAGGCCCCCTTGCTACTATGATAGAGATTGATTTGCTCGATTGTTTCCAAACCAACCTTGTTCGCCTTTCTATTGAATCAAAGTAGGTCACGACTGTTGTATTGTAGTTGTTGAGGCACAAAATCTTTGCGCACCCATGTAACAGGGATGTGTTGCGCAACCACGCAACTGAATAAAGAAGACAGGAAATGGGGTTACACAGTTGTAGGGCTGGGAAGCAGGACAAGGTTGGAGGATGTATGGCGCCATCGCACAAATACATCTCACACAACAAGTATGAGTTGCGCACCTGTGCAATAGGTATGTGTTATGCGACCGCGCAATGAAGAAATATTGTGATGCAGGAAGATGGAAACTATCCTAGGATGCAAGATGAGAGATCAATTACACATTAAGTTCAGCAACCAACATGTAAAATCAAGCATTTCCTCATAATAGATTCAAAAATTCATATTTATAACATGACGATCCTAGGTTTTCATATACATGGTGCACGAAAATATAAAATAGTTCAAGAGTGACCCACTTAGAAGATGGCCCTGCTATCTACACACGTACGCCACGTGTCATCCTTCTTGGGCATTAGTAGGGCAGGCACGACACATGGACTCATGCTCTCTTGAATGAACCCTTTCCTAAGAAGTTCATCAACTTGTTTCTTGAGTTCCGCATGCTCCGTGGGGTTTATTCTGTAATGAGAAAGGTTTGGGAGAGTCAACCGGCGGACAAGATCAATGGCATGTTGGATGTCCCTCATAGGTGGAAGTAGTGTTCGAAGTATCGGTATCGCTATAAGTTTCGTTGGCCAAGGATACGGAAACAATATCGGTATCGCCGATAATATCGGTGATAACCGAAAATGCGGGAAAACATAGGAAAAACAGTGGAATTTTCAGCAATCTTCAGGAGATGTTAAAATGTACATATTTGCATATTTAGAAATTAAAAATTTAAAAAAAAAAATTGCAAGAAGAATGCATACATAACAAATTTCCATTTAATGGGGACTTAAAAGAATGTGTTATTGTAAAAAATTAGTCCAACCATCCCATCTGGCCTATTTAACCATCCAACCTTCCATCCAAACATCCATCGATATTACAAAATATCAACAACACGATATTTCACCAAGAAATCATCAATAATTGGAAAGGAAATGAAAGATTGTGGTCTCAATATCGATGTTGCGATATCGATAATATCGAGATATTATCAATATTATCAATGACAAATTGAACACTGCATAAAACCATGTGCCCATGAAAAAAAAATTCAATTTTTTTTCTAATAAACAAAATTTAGATGATATCAATACGTTGACGATATTATTGAAATATCGTCAATACACTTATGATATAAGCATTACCTAGAATTGACATAGTTGAAAATATTGGTGACACATCGGTGATATTGATGCATTTGCAATACAAGCGTTACCTGGAATTTTCATAGTTGAAAATATTGTTGATTACATTAGTGATATTGATACGTTGGCGATACTTAGCGATACATTGCTAATACCTCGAATTTCTGATACTACCAGTGTTATCAGTATCGCTGAGCTAGAGATAAAGATAATATCGGAGATAATTCAAACACTGTGTGGAAGCTCATCTGGGAGGTCGTCAGGAAAGATATCAATGAACTCATCCATCACCCAAATCACCTCACTAGGCAACTCTACAACAACCTGGGGTGAAGCCTCTCTAGTCACGAGGGCATACACCTCTGAATCCTCCCTAGTCTCTCTTTCAAATTCTTTTGCATTAATGATATGAAAAGACTTAGGTTTGGGCTTCCTCGAAGTTCTAGGATCACCCTTCTTGGTGATCTCCTTCTTTCCCGGTATGCTCTTAGGTGGAAGAGGATTCAATCTAATTTTCTTACCCTCAAAACATGAATGTATAAATATTCGAGCGACCAAATATTGTAACGTCCAAGTCAAATAATCAGGGCATACCCAAGATGATGTGCCGACATCCATGGGAACCACATCACACCACAATGAATCCTTATATGACCCAAACTGGATGGGGATACAACATTGTTGTGAGACCGGAATGGAGGACTCATCGACCCACAATACTCTGTAGTGTTGAGGGCGAGACTCGGCTCTTAAGCCCAGTCGACTCGCGGTGCTAGTAGAAACCACGTTGGCATAACTACCACTGTCCACAATCACTTTACAATTCTTTTCTCCACACTTAGTATAAGTATAGAAACCACAACCTATTTCTCATCCTCCACCGAGTCACGGAGTCGAAAGCACCCGATCTAACACTGAGCCATGCCAAACCCCAATTCTTCTTCGACATGACCGTAGGTGGGACCCCCGCCGAGCGGATCGTGATGGAGCTCTACACGGACACAACCCCATGGACGGCCGAGAACTTTCGGGCCCTCTGCACCGGCGAGAAGGGCACAGGGCGCTCTAGCAAGCCCCTCCACTACAAGGGCTCGAGCGTTCACCGAGTCATTTCGAATTTCATGTGCCAGGGCGGGATTTCACTGCCAGAAACAGCACCAGCAGCGAGTCGATCTACGGCTCCATGTTCGCTGATGAGAATTTCATCAAGAAGCACACCTGCCCCGGGATCCTATCCATGGCCAATGCCGGACCTGGAACGAATGGCTCCCAGTTCTTCATCTGTACGGCCAAGACGGAGTGGCTCGATGGGAAGCACGCCGTGTTCGGTCAGGTCGTTAAGGGTATGGATATCGTGAAGGCGATCAAGAAGGTGGGGTCCTCGTCTAGGAGGACCTCGAAGCCTATTGTGATCGCCGATTGCGGTCAACTCTATTGAGATGGATGGTTGGGATGATGGTGTCCTAAGAAATTAGGGTTTATGACTTTGGGTTAGTCTTGTGATCTTTTTACGCTTTTGTCCTTGAGAAGGGAGTAAACGACTGTTTGGGTGTAGAAAGGGATCTTTCTTATAATAAGATTAGGGTCTTGCGTTTTCAAAAAAAAAAAAAAGTATAAAATATCGTGTTTACTTATAATAGTTGTATCCCAAGGGTGCGATACATAGCGCGATACCGATATTTTGAACACTTGTTCGAAGGTGAGAATGAAGACCTTCCTTAGAAGTTTTCACTCAATCGAAAGGATATAACACATAGGAAACTGTCAGCTTCGTTGATTTTCTTAGGTATAACCTTTGCCACGACATTAGTGGCTTAGCTCTTCGTGCTTTCGGCAAGAACGAGCGGATAGCGAAATGTTGGCTCTGCGATTGGCATGTGGACTTACAGACCGGGCCAGCGCATTTCTATGCATGAAGGGCAAGTGTGGCCCAATTGAATCACTAATGAGCTTGATTTTTACGCACCAAACATAAGTTTTGGTGTAGCATCTAAACATTGGACTGGATTTCAGATAATCATTGAGGTGGGGCCATCTAAAAATCAAGGGTGGACATCTCTCCCAACTGTTTCCTTCATATAGCCCACCTAACTCATGGGCCAACCTTTTTTTTTTTTTTTTTTTTTTTTTTTTTTTTTTTTTTGGCATAAGGCCTAATGTGGGATTGCTCAAATAATGGTCAGAGTAGACCTCACATACACATCAAGGTGGGTCCCATAAAAAATCAAGATGGGGCATCCCCAAAAATTCTTTTTCTTTTAATATATCTACAGTAAATCTCTATGGAAAATCTTTATTTCTTTCTTACTTTTGGAATAGGATGTCAGCCCTTGATTGTTTAGGGGATCTGCTGTGATGTGCATGTGAAATCCACTTTGACCATTCAACATGTAATTTGCACATTAGGCCTAGAGACAAAACATTTGTATGATTATACGAAATCCACTCCAACCATTAGATGCCACAACAAAACCCATACCTAAGGCCAAGGGAAACAATTTGGAGGGTCAGTGTTGCCCTATGTGGGTGCGTGTGTGTGCACGCACGCATGTATAAAGAGAGTCTGAGTCTCCTGTGTACCGTATGTCTAAGTGAAACCCACCCCGATCACCATGTGTGTCACCCCATTTTAGCCGTTGGACCCCAAAAATCACCCCAATCCGTGATTCAAGTGCGCCATACAAAGGGAAACAATTGGGAGAGGGACGACCACCCTTTTACATGGCCCATTAAGATGTTTAAGAGAAATCCACTCCGACCATTAGATGTGTCATCCCAAATTAGGTCTAGCGTTAAAATTAAAAAAAAAAGATTAAAAAAAGATTAAAAAAAAAAGGGGGGGGGGGGGGGGGGCTGAAATGTGATTCAGGTGGGGCAACTCCAAAGGAAATAGTTGGAGGAGAGATGTCCACCCTTGATTTTTTTCAGGGCCCACCTTGATGATTATATGAAATCCACCCCAACCATCACATCCCACGCTAAAATTTAGGTCAAGGGCCCAACAATCAGCCTTATCCATAATTCAGGTGGGCCACACGAGTGAAAACAATGTTTAAGGGTGCGTGTGTGTGTAATCATTTTCATAACTCGGAAGTTTGTGCCAAGGCCAAATCATTACAAGGTGATGAGTGAAACTTGACCATGTCCCTTGACGAGTTGGAATCTAGATTTATCCAAAATCATCACTGGAGTGGTTAGACGCATATACACAGAAACATAAAAGGCAATAAGTTGTGTTCAACTGTAAAATAAAAGAAGGGTGTAAGCTATTCAAAGTTATAGAGTGGTAACTGCAAACCATACCTTTGCATGTTCCAAATGCTTTATAGCTTCCTCTTGGGAACAAGAATTCATAAATAATTGAATGCAGCAAAGTCCAGCAGCAACATGGTCCTTCTTGATTACCTACACCATTAAGCCAGGATTAGATGCCAAAAAGGGAGAATGAAGGTTAGAAATGAAAATCATGAAAGCCTAGAATAAGGAAGAAGATTGAAGCGAAACCTGAAACAATGCGAAACAGTTACTTAGCTGACATAATGATTCACAAACATGCGAAAAGTTGCATCGACACCCAAAGAATCTTTCTGAAATTAGCGCCACCCCGGCAAAAAGAAAAAAGAAAACGAACACAAAAAAAAAAAAGGGTAGCTCACTTTTATTGAACTACACCCTAAAACATGACTTGGAAGTCCATCAAGGAGCGTACTTGAAAACTTGGAAATGTTGACCTAAAAGGTAGGTATTTAACAACTATTTAAATATGAAAAATAATATTATTAAATGAACTAGTTAATATAAATAGAAAAACATAAGAGAAACATGTTTTAAAAAAAATAAAAATAAAAATAAAAAATAAAAAATAAAATCTAAGAAAATCTAGGAAACATGAATAAACTCGGAAAAGTTGGAAGGGCTTCAAAGAAGAAACTAGAGTGAAACTTGATGGAAATAAGTTGGTCATTTTATGTGCAGTCAATACGGCATCCCTTCACAAAACCCAAAAGACTTGCAACAGCTCCCATATTTTTATTTCTTGCACATGGTTTTCATTGTTTTCCTTTCAGTGTGATTTTTTCAAGTTAATAATTTTCCCCATGCTTGATCATGAATTCTAGTTTCTAGGATGTAGGAAATGGATTTTGCAAATATTAGAAAATACTTCATTAACATAAAACCTTCAATATTCTCGTGGAAGCAGATATGAGAAACTGGCATGAAAACAAAAGTTTATCTCATTTACTATTTCAGAGCTTTTGGCTCTCACGGGTTATCCATCATGCACATCTTTCTTACAAGTGACAAAGTTGCAGAAAATGTTGTAGTTTTACTTGAGAAACTAACACCCAATATTTTGAATATCGACAATATCGGCCGATATATCTTGTATCCCACCTGTGCGATATGGAACGCACAAGTAGTGCCAATATATCCCACATGTTCAATCCAGTGAGCATTTTCAATTTTTGATCCTTTTCTTGTTGAAATTATGTTAAATCAATGTCAAATGTTTACAAATCCATTTGTTCTTCATGTTTTGCATGAAAAATTATAAAGTTGGAGCTTTGATTTTAATATCATTGGTTCTTCATGTTCTCCATTTTATTTTATTTTTTGTTTTTTTTTTTTATTATTTTGAAATTTTCCTTCAACTAGTTGTCAATTGAAACTAATTTCAAAGTACTTGGGGGTATTTATTGAAATGATCATCACATACACTTTAATTTTGAAATTTGAATGTAGGTAGTCCGATTTGGAGTAATTTGGGAAAAAATCAAAATTTTCCGAATTTCTCCCAAATTGTTTGCAATGTTGCACTCCAAACATAAAATCAAACATGTACGACGGCTGATCTACTTATTTGTTAAGTCCTCGTCAATTTTCGAAAAGTAAAATTCATTTTTTAATTAAAAATTAATTTAAAAAATTATTAAATTATTATTATGTTTTGAAATTTCCCTTCAACCAACTGTCAATTAAGACTAATTTCGAAGTGTTTAGGAGTGTTTTGATGAAATGGTCATCACATACACTCTAAATTTCAAAATTTCCCTAAATTTTCCAAATCGAACCACCTACACTCAAATTTCAAAATTAGAGTGCATGTGATGGTCATTTCATCAAATACTCCTAAATACTTCGAAATTAGTCTCAATTGACAGCTAGTTGAAGGAAAATTTTGGAAAAAAAAAACATGGATAACATGAATAACCAATGGATATCAAAATCAAAATTCTAACTCCATGATTTTACATGTAAAACATGAAGAACCAATGAATTTATAACCAATTGACGCTGATTTAACATAATTTCAACCCAAAAAAAAAAAAAAAAAGGGATAAAATTTTGAAAGTTCTCACCGAATTGAACACATGGGACAGCGCTACCTGTGTTTCGTATCGCACAGGTGGGATACAAGATATATCGTGTGGGATATATCGGCCGATATCATCAATATTGAAAACATTGCCTTTAACTACTTTGGTAATCTTAGAAGGATGGGTTCCTGGAGAGTACCAGGCCCTTTGGAAGCAAGCTTTTCTTGTAAATGATATTTTAAATGGATAATGATTTTGACAGGCTGAGATTAGTCATGTGTCTAGTGATGGCTAATCCTATTGCAGATGCTCTTGCCAAGGAGGGTGTCTCTTGAAATAGTTTGTTTGTTGGATCTCATTATCAATTGTCTCGATGGATAGTTGTGTTTTCTGCTCCTCTCCGTAAAACCCATGTTATCGACAAAAAAAACAAAATGACATTGTTACTTCAATCATCTCTCTACTATACATAATGTGAGTAGCTATGGACAATTTTACCCACATAATTAGTCTTTGAAGAGTCGTGAACTTTTGAGTTTTAAAAAGACACTAGAAGGGATTCCGACATAGGGAAGAGTATTTAGTTAATTTGATGTCTTCAACCGTGAGTATTCTGCACCTTCACTCTCTCTCACACGTGTAGCTCACACCTCTCTGTTTATCCATCTATCTATCTCCATGTAGCCTACACCCTTTCCCTCAGAATTCTCTCTCCCTTCCTCTCTCTATGTGTTGCACATGCCATACCCCCCTATTATATGATTCTATAACTAAAAGAGCATGTGGTCCCATTATCATCATGATCATCTAAGCCTTATCCCAACAAATCAGGTGAGCTACATAAATCCATTTCCGCCATTCCACTCTATCAAGGACCATAACCTCAGTTAAACAACAGTATATGGGGGGGGGGGGGGGGGAAGGGAAGAGAGATCAACAAGAATGTATGGGGGCACACGCGCGCGCGCACACACACACACACACACTGACTGTATGCATGGGTTTGTAGATGATTATGTGTGCATCTAGAAGGAAAAGCCAATCAGAAAAATTTTATCATACAATTCACTCGAAAGTGCATAAAAGGAGCTCTTAAAATTTAAAAACAAAAAACAAAAAAGGATCATTGTACCTGAAACTTGTAAAGGTAATTGAAGTGCCGATGGGTTTCACAATAGTTACATATACGGGCAAGTGCTGAAACTGTATACTGGCTCACTGCTGCATCCTGTACACTAGATGCATTTCTCATTGAAATTACATTCTCCAGGACAGGCATGGCACCATAACCAATGCATAAGTCGCATAAATCATCAATAGTCCCATAATCAGTTGCCAAAGGATCAGGTCGCTGAGGAGAAGAAGATGCAGTGACTGCCCCAAGTGATGATGGTTGAGGGGGTGAAGGAACTGCATTTGGAGGAAAAAATAGCAAGCAAGCATCTGTGTAGTGTCCATGCCTGAACATAAAACCAAGCATCTGCTGACGTGCATACTGCAAAGATGCACATGTTAAGTATGAGAGAAATGATATAAACTAGCAAAACCGCTTCAGCTGATTTTATTTTATTTTTTTTTGAAAGGTAATGAAATTTTATAAAAGAGAAATACCAAAGAAAAATCTAAGGCAAAAACAGTAGCTACAACCGGAATAAGGAAAACAGATTACAAACATCAAGAGCTTTTTTTTAGGCGAACATCAAGAGCCTTTTAAACTATATTATCTGAAAACAGTTACATAAGTAACAGTATGGTGGGTACCATTATGCATTACGGGGCCATAACAGTCTGTTATGGTGTCGTTATAGCTTAAATTTAAAAGAGAGAGAGAGAGCGAGAGAGAGAGAGAGAGAGAGAGAGAGAGAGAGAGAGGCTGTTACAGGGGCCATGATGGCCTTTATGGCCCGTATCATAATGGTACGACGGTGGCCGTTATGGCCGCCGTCACTGTTATCGAATACATTGCTTTAAACAAGAGGCCCATTCCACTACATCTACCTTTGCCCTTTCGAACACCTTCAACACTGTTCCTACTCTTATTCCAAAAGCACCAACTATTCCTCTCCCCCCAAAGAACCCATATGACTACCAAGAAGACAAGCAGTTACATCATCCTTCCTTCTTTCCCAACTCCACCATGCTAAGAGAAGGTCCTCAACTGACCCCGGCATCACCCACACAACACTTTAAATAAATTGAGGAAACTATCCCACACCCTTTGAGCAAAAGAACAATGGATGAATAAATGATTAACCATCTTCGCATTTCACATGCACAGCATGCAAATGTTGGCAAGCACCATTGTCCTTTTTGAAGAAAATGTTGCTATCTTAGAAGGGGCACGATAGAACCAGACATAAGAGAAGAGGTGTAACCTCTTCTCTCTCTCCCAACAATGAACTTCAAAGCAACCCGTAGAATGATTGGATAGAGAGCCGACCTGACTTACCCTTATTCCACACTATGGCATCCCTCTCACCCATAGAGGGGCAGTAACCATGAAGTCACTCTAGGAACCTAATGAATTTGTTCGCTTCCTCATCCGTCAAATTTCTCCGCAAGGGGGAGACCAAACAACTACATCTCTAGAGGTAGAAAAGATCAAGCAATGGGAATATTCGTTTCCAAAGATAGACGAATTAACCTCGGGAAATCCGCCAGGAGCAATCTCTTTCCTATCCACGCATCCTCCCAAAAATGAATCCTCTTACTATCACCAAGAGAAAAACCCCCTCCCTCCTTAAACTTAATCACCAATCTATTAACTGTCTTCCACAATCCTAATGCCCTAGATAATGAACAATCCTGCTTCAACTGATACGCAACAAAAGGATCAAACTCGAAAAGGAAAAGATCATAGATGTTTCTGTCCAAGTGGCAGGGAAAGAAGCATGTAAACTATTTCTTAAAAGCAGTGATCTGCTGAAGAAATAAAAGAATGAATGAAAATATCATGTAACCAAAAGCAATCGACTGATTGCAACATTATTCTTATACTATTTACAAAATACAGAAGATATTGACTAGGTCGCATGTTTTGCTAAAATATCAAAACGTTAAAGATCAAAATCGAAATGGCAAAGATTCATAAATTGTTCCATGGGAATGTTAATGGTGAACCTAATGAGTAGTCCAATGCCAACTCTGAATCAATTCAGAAATAAGCAGGGTTGGAGATGCATTTTGATATCAATCACATAAGATAGAGTTTACAGCACAGAAAGAACTTACTTCTTGTAAGTAGTTGACACACTCAACATATCTAACATTGTCCAGGTTGCTGTGTGGGCCATCTTCAAAATCTGAACTGGACAATAAAGAATGACTGTTTGTAGCTTCTTGAGACCGTCTAGACCTTTCTGAACGTGGAAATGTGGTAGGCATATACAACACATTAAGGTACGAATCAGCAGAAAGGGAATCGTCCAAGATTGTTGGTGCACTTCGTGCCAAATGTTCATACCTGCACGACATGAGTTGGAAGTAATCAACTTTCATAATCTGCATCAGTGCCTACATGTATCAATGTCAACTATTCCCTGCAATTTAGAGATTAACCGGAAAGATCAAAAGAAAACATAATCGAGATAACTCAGAAGAGTCAGAACCTTAAAGGCAACATCCTCACAAAATAAAACAAAGGGCAAACATGTTGATAAGGTTGCGCAACAGATGAAAATGTTGGTTGTATCAATACCAGCAGAATCATAAAGATTTGACTGTGGATGAAGTTTTTCTAGCCAAGTTAGTGTAGACATTTGACTACTTGAGGGCATTTATTTTGGTGTATATACTTGAGGGTAGTCATTGCATGTGCTGGTTGGAAGGGCTTCAAATTCATGAAGAAACTAAAATGTGTCAAAGAAAAAAGATATAGGAATAAAATAAGGAAAGTATTGGAAATTAGAAGTAAGATATCAATGTGACTTTCTCTAACTGAATGATGAATGCTAGGAGAAGAAGACAAAGCTTACAACAAAGCATTTGAGGATGTAGATTTTGTCAACAACAGAGAAGACACTAGGGAAACTACCGCATAATACTTCAAAAGGTCATGTTTTAAGGATGTGGATCAGAGACCTAATTTTAATGTCTGGGCTTTAGTAGACTCACACAAAGAAGAGTGGATGTATAATTTACAAAACAGAAAATTCAAAAGGTGCATCGATCTTGACAAAGTTTACGAGTTGGGATCGGATAGATTTATGCTATTTTTGTACCTTAAGCAATGTTTTCAGTATCGGTGATATCGACCGATATATCCCTATGATATGTCATGGATCCCAACTGGGCAATACGAGGCTCCAAGATAGTATTTGAAATTATTCATATCATAAAAGATATCACATAATATCACAATGCATCACAGATATCACAAGATATTGGGACGAATCCTTTCTATAAAATTCTCGATCAGAAGTCGATGGCTTTCTTTAAACAATTCCAAAAAATAAAAAATAAAAAATCATTCTAAATCTCTTTTTCTTTATTCCTCTCCACTTCCAACTAGATTTATCGTGGAATTGAAACACCTCCGCATCAATCCCATCGAAGAAAAACACAAATTTTGAATTGGAATCAAGATCCAGCCGATTTTGGGCCCTTTTCAATGAGCATCTTCGAGTTTTGATTCTTTTCTTTTACTATCAAAGCATATGAAATCAGTGTTATGCATGAAAAATATGGATTTGGAGCTTTGATTTTAAGATTTGGTGGAGTTGGGCCGATTCACAAAAAAAAAAAAATAATAATAATAATAATAATAATAATAATAATAATAATGCAATCTTACTGTGCACACACTAAATCAAACATGCATTTAACCTAATCTGGTGATTCTTGGGAATTTGCGGATTTTTCAAAAAAAAAAAAAAAAAATTTAAAAAGAAATAATTAAAAATGTATTAAAAAAATCAAAATTCCACTTTGATCAGTGGTTAATTGATCCCAATTTTAAAGTATTTAGGACTTTTTAATGAAATCATCATCACATACACTCTAATTTTGGGATTTGGGGACTGTTGCCTGACCTACAAAAAATTGGAGAAATTTCAAAATTTCCCAACTCGGTTGCAATCTTAATGTTCCAAACATAAAATCAAATATGTATGTAACCTGATCTAGTGATTCTTGGTAATTTGGAGATTTTTCAGAAAAAATAATTTTTAATTAAAAATTTTTAATTAAAAATAATAATAATTCCACTTCGATCACTGATCAATTGGCCCCCATTTCAGAGTTTTTTTTTTTTCAAAATTCCAGTCCTAATGTATGAATAGGTCTGTGTGAGTCTAAGCAACATCTAAACACATCATTCACACTATATTTCTCTAGTTTTCCACTTCTTTTGCTTTTGAATGTATTACTTGTGTTTCCATACATGTCTTCTTACATTTATAAATTATATGAATTTACTTTGAATATACTTGCATCAATTCAATCAAATAGCACATAGATTAGGACCCTATACAAAGGAAACTTATTATATTCACTTGTTTTTTGTAATCTTTTGATTTCTAAGTGTGTATTGATGTCTTTTTTAACAATCTCTGAAATTTCATTGAAAAAGTCGACCAATTCCCAATGTTTCCCTGTGTTTCCCAACAACAACAATACATTACGCTATACAACCGATATATCCCATGCGATAACCGATATGTATCCATATCCCAAGGTTGCAATATAATATGCGGCAACGATACCAAAAAACATTGACCTTGAGAATTAGGAAGTTAGCTAGCATTATCACTTAAAAATCTTCAAGAGGTTTCAGACCCAAAGAAGTTACAAGTGGTTAAAACGACTCATTAACCTTAGCCCTAAAGAAGGGATGGCCAAGGTGGACTTTAGGTCCATCAGTCTTGTTATTGACCTAGACAAGATAATCCTACAGAAGATACTTGTTGAGATATTAGCCACTCATCATAAGTAACTAGTATGATTCTCTCTCTTGTCCAAGGTGTCTTTACCAAACATAGAAAAATCCTTAATGGTTTGTTGATTGTTAATCACTACATGGGTCTAACCCTGCTTGCTTTGTGGAATGGGTTTGGTGTAAAGTGGAGGCAATGGGTTCATGGTTGTCTTTCAGTTGCCTTCTCTATACTTATTAAATGATCACCTATGGTTGCTATTTAAAAACGCCAAGTACACACTACTAGGAAGTGTGAAAGCTAGTCTGATACATGATTTGAAGTGTGAGTGACAACTAAGTAGAAGGTTCATGCAACTAAGCTCCCATTGGCTCCTTCAAGAGCTCACGTGGCATCTAGCAAAGTGATGTCTCTCATTTTGCTCTTTCTAATTATTGATGATTCTCCAAGTCCATAAAGTTTGGACCTAATCAAGGGAGGTATAGTTAAAGCTCTAAAAATCTCCATCTTACCCTCCAGTTTATGCTAATCTTTGATAGTGCTATGATGGAAAACACGTCGTGTATCAAATGCATTTTGAGGAGCTTCAATGTGACAGATGGGTTAAGAGAAGATTTTGGAAAACACTCGGTACCTGGTCACACAGTGGACACCAGCAAGGTAACGGGCACCACCGTTACCATTACGTAATGTCTATTACAGCCATAACCAATTTTGAATACCAATGATGCAAGATGGATAGTCTAACCTAGAATGATGCAACGAAATTAATCAACAAATTAAATCAAGAGATCAAAACATAAAATAAAGCCAATCTATCACAAGGTTAAAGAGTTCAAGCATTAAGGATGCTCCAATTCAAGACTACCAACAATTTCGCAGTGTAGGTCTTAGAGGATATTGACTAATTAGAACCTATGGAAGGTCAAACTTCCATCTAGCATAGGGATAAATCTTAATTCAAAGGAAAACACTTGATTTTATTAAGGTTTGGGTAAGTTAGGGTTAGGATTTTAGTATTTAGGAATTGGGGTTTTGGGAATTATATTTTTGGGCATTAGGGTTTTTTTTAGAATTAAGGTTTTTCTTAAAATAAGGTTTAGGAATCTAGGGAATTAGGGTTTGAAGATGGGGGTAGGGTTGTGCATACGGACGGCCGTACGGTGTGTCCGTACGGTCATACAGACCAGGCTGTTTGTACGGTGGGGTGACAGTTTAGGAGTGGTCCAAACAGCTAGGGTGATGGTTTGGTTTAGGTTCGGAAGGGCTAAGGTGATGGTGGTGATGGTCTTTGGTTGAAGACCAAAGAAAATGGGGGAAAAAAAAAAAAAGAAGAAGATGAAAAGAGAAGAAATCAAAAATAAAATTACCTGGGAAGAGAACGAAAGAAAGAAGATTATTGGAATCACTCCATGGCTTCACACCAAACTCTAATCACATGAGGAATTTTGCTCTAAAACAAGGCAAGAAGAAAATTACATTTAATAGCCAATAATTCCATAGGCTTCACGCGTCCAAGCCTTATATGCTCTATTTGGGGTGTTTTTACCAAAACACCCTTAATACTATAAAATATCCAAAACACCCCTAATATCAATCATTGTTTTCAGTAGCGTTGTATCAAAAATGCTATGTAGCATAGCGTAGCGAAAATGCTATGTAGCGTAATTCCCTGGTAGCGTAAGCTACGCTGCATGTAGCATACGCTACATGTAGCGTAGCATAGTGTGTAGCGTGGATAGTGTAAGCTACATGAAATCTCATTTTTTTTCAAGTGTTTTTTCTATGTTAGTTAAACACCTATTTTAAAATGGTGATGACTAATACCTATGACACATGGCACTACATTAATCTAATCCGGACCATCTAGATTGTGGTCCATATCGTAGATAGAGCACTTAGATCAATCCAGGCCATCCAAATTGTGGTCAATATCATGAATTTGTGATGTTTCAATAATAATAATAATAATAATAATAATAATAATAATAAAGTCATACTTAGAGATGTTTAAAGGCAAAGAGAGAGGGATTTTGCATGGAAATAAGTGGTTGATGATCTGGATTCGTAGTCAAGAACTCATAGAAATTACGCATTTTGTAAATTTTATCATATGTTCTATTATTTTAATTAAAATACTAAGGATTGTGTAGCTTATGCTACACACTATAGAGGGCCAAACGCCACGCTATACGCTACATGCTATTTAAAACACTGATATCAATTAAATCATAAAATAAGCCAAAATAATCAAACTAACTAAAACTAGTGTCTAATATGAGTCCACGATCAAGATGACGCAACGATCAAAATGGTCCAACGGTCAATATGGCCCATCATGCGAAATTCAACGGCCCGATGCAAAATCCTATAGTCCGATAGATGTATCCAATCGATCCAACGGTCTAATACTCTCAACTAAGCAACCCACATGCATCTTCCCAGTGTGGGGTCTTCAAAGATGCACGATCATGCATGTGGGGTCTTCAACGTGACTAGGAACACGAA
This sequence comes from Magnolia sinica, assembly GCF_029962835.1. Lineage (NCBI taxonomy): Eukaryota > Viridiplantae > Streptophyta > Magnoliopsida > Magnoliales > Magnoliaceae > Magnolia > Magnolia sinica. The sequence continues at coordinate 50,956,342 of NC_080585.1, read as the reverse complement.
TTGGGCCCATTGGGCTCCATGTGATGATCACCTAGCCATAAATAAACTGGAGCAACTCTCCTCCTCATCTAATAAACTCTAAAAGGTGCTTGGATGTTCTTATCAATTTCCCTCCACTGAGAAAAGTTCGCCTTTGGTGAAATAAAACTGCAATAACGCTCTAAGAGATTCGAGTCTAGTCTCTGAAGCTCGGTCTCTGTAATCCACGTACTGTCTGACTCTGGCCTGTTCTTCCAGTTGACGAGATATTTTTGGAAACCTCTGTATCTAGTAGAAACCACTAGTTATGGTAAATGAGGTGAAGGCCGGTCTGGCAAGAGCCACGAGTCATGGGGCAGGTCGGAAACACCACCATCTGGGCCAATGTGAGGGTCGGGAGAAAGGCTAGTGGGTGAAGTTGTTAAACCGTTAAAAGACAAAAGATCTTCCACATTGAATGTAAAACTAATTCCCAAGTTAGGTGGAAGATCTACAACATACGCATTGGAACCTAATCTTTTCAATATTTTATAAGGTCCTACACCAAGGGCTTGTAATTTCTTCATGGCCCCTTGCGGATACCGTTCTGGCCTTATCCGAACCATCACATCTCTTACTTGAAATATATTTTTACCTGCGATGATAGTTGGCAAATATTTTATACTTTTCATTGCTCACATTAATTCATTTCTTAATTTCATCATGTAAGTCATGAATATGTCGTGAAGATACATATGCAGCCTCTGAAGCCCTATGGGAGACTAACATGGGAATGAGCTCTATAAGCTTCCTAGGCTTGTAACCATACACTACCTTAAAATGACTCATACCTATTGACTGAACTATTATATGCAAACTCTGTGACTGGTAAAACTAAATCCCAAGTCCTAATTTACACATGCTTTCTAATTGTCTGAAGTAGCCCAAGCACGAAATCCATATTAATATCTTGCCACGGAGTGTGTGGCACTGGCAAAGGCCTATATAATCTGGTGTTTTGCCTTTTCTACTTTGCTAACTAACAAGTCCTATATTGCCCATTAATTTTAGCAACTTCTCGCTTGAGATTGGACCAATAAAATCTATTCTCGACAAGGGCAATAGTCTTGCCTCTATCAAAATGATCGGTTACTCCTTCAACATGAAGCTCTCAAACTAGAACATCCCGAAGAAAGGTGCGGGCAATACAGAGTTTATCACCTTTAAATAAAAACCCATCGATTAGGACAAATCCACTATCGCTCCTCGACTGATCATCCAAACGTGACGTGTACACTTTCCCAAAATCTGAGCATATAGAATATTCTCCCTTCAATTATTCAAACCCAATGACTTCCACACTCATGTATTGGAGTAACGCCACTCGATGACTAAGGGCATCAACAGGTTTATTCTCGATCTCAGCCTTGTGTTTCAAAAAAAAAAAAATGTATACTTCTGGAGAAACTCGCATGCCTTGAGTTTTAGTTCTTTTAGGAATAGAGGTATTGCAAGGCGTCATGGTCAAAAAATGATGGCCTCGATCCTAGTTTTTAGATGTAGGTGCCTTACACCTCAAGTTGGAAGAAAACTACATCAAGGTTATTCTCGAGGCATAATTACATGTAGCTTAAGCTTCATCAAATTAAGGCTCAAGCCTCAACCTCAAGGAATACGCATCATATGATGTTAAAGTCTCATGTGTTTGGCCAAAAATGGCCTTCTACTGATTTTTTTTTTTTAGACAATTTTGCTACTAGTTCCGTGTATGGTGCTAGGGGTTGGGTTAACCATGGGTAATCCATGTTACTCATAAACCAACCACAAGTGCATATGCAGGTGTGGTTCCATGATAATCTCGGCTAACCGTGTTTGTAATTCGCTTGATGAGTTGCATCTGTACATCTCAAGGTATTCCCATAACGGTAATGGTGGTCGTAACAGCCACCACCGTTACTATTATGATATGGGTCGTAGCAATCATTACAGCCTTTTTTTTTTCTTTTCTTGAGAAAAAAAAAAAAAAACCTTTTGTGGCCCTGTTATGGACCATTTGAGGCCTTCTTTTTTTTTTTTTTAACAAACTGGAAAAAAAAAAAAAAAAACTTTTGCGGCCCCATTATGGACCATTTGAGGCCATTTTTCTATAACGGCCGTTTCGGCCCCATAATGCATAACAGTTACCATGTTTACCGTTATGTAGCAGCCATTACGTACGTTACATAATCGCTTTGGCATACCATGGCAGATCTGCAGCTCATTTCTGCTCACTAATGCCTACAGTTCCTATTTCCCATGTTATGTGTTCCCTCAAATCATTTATGCAATCCAAGTTTCTCAATCTGGAAGCTAGTATTTGAAATTGCACAACTATTGTCATAATGTACTAGAAAACAAATTAGCAGATATTTGTTTCTCTACATGGTACCTATGCTCTTAACCCAATCACCTATTAGCAATATGATTGAGGCATCTTTTGGATTTGAAAACCTTCATCAAATCACCTTTATTGAACTCCCATTTCTCTTGTTTAAAGGCAACTGTGAAACCATCCAAACTTGGCTCTTAATCCTTTTTTAAGTCAAACACTACATTCCTAATATCTTCCAAACCACAACTTATTTTCATGGGAAAGGCAAATAATCTCTATCCCATCTAAGCTACGGTATGCCATGTCACCTTTGCAATAATCTCTTCCCACCATTTGCAATAAAGCTCACTAATGGATTCCACAATGACCACTTCAATGTATTCTTTATCCTCCACCACAAGGTCACCATTCATGACACTTTGATACAGTTATGTTCTCTTTGCATCGCAATATGGTGAAAATACTTGGCATTTATGTCACCTTCCTTTAACCAGCTTGATCTTTAAAAAATTCGAACTCATTTTTCCCATCAGGAAATGTTTGAAAAACTTCAGAATTTCCTTACAAACCTATGCCTTTCCTTCATATAATAGAGAATTTGCGTCCATATTCAGGAAGCTGGTCACTTGGAGCATTTCCACTTTTTCAAAAATATCAAATTTTCAAAAAGCGATTTTATTCCACTCTATAAACCACACTACCTCTTCCATGTTGAGGAAGTCAATCTCTTCAAGAACAGCCCCCTTCTTAATCTCACATTTCATCCTCTCACTTGTATTAAACACTTTAAAATTTATCTCCACCAACCATCAACTCTAGTGGTTTCTGGGTCCCTACTCATGGCTTAGTGGTAGACTCACAAGAGTTTCAACACTAAGGTCATGGGTTCGAGTACCCATTGTGGTGTGTGTGAGTGTGAGGGTGTGTGCATAAAATTTTTAAAAAAAATAAATAAAATTAAATTTAAAAAAAAAAAAAAAAAAAAAAACTCCAGTGGTTTCCCATCCACTCCCAACTTTTTAAAACACAGTACCTTCAATGACAAGGCTATCCAAAAATGGATATTATGATAAGAAATATGAAAATGAAGACAATTGCTTTGCACACTGCATTCAAGAAAAAAGACGTTGTTTCCCTAATTTACAAGAATTCGCACAAATAACTCAAAAAAGTTTACATAATTACATTTAAAGCATATTCAAGGTACCAAAATACATGATTACCTCACCAATTCCAACCCTTAATACAACATTGAATACTCCATCGAAGCAACAGACAATGATTTATGAGCATTATGATTAATTGGAGTATTCATATTTCAGGATATCTCCTATAAAATTAAAAATTAAAAATTTAAAAAAAATTTAAAAAAAATTTTAAAAAAAATTAAAAAAATTGGAATTGTTTACAAGTTACAACCAAATGCTCTGATTATAATATCCTAGTTTCCCTGAGCAATAGAAAAGGCTCATGGCCCATCATATGGACATCTGAACTGTTTTTAAGGCCCACTTGCTTTTCACTTTGGCATGCCCTAGCTTTTCACACATGGACTCACTTGAGTGGCCACAACCACAATCATGTACGAGAGCTGGCATGCTTAGAGCAGCAATCCCTTGCTCAAATGCAAGATGATGATATAACAACAATAATTAATTGATCAATATAAACTTCTCCATAGAACTCCTGAGAAGACTGCTGATCTTCATTGTAGTTTCCTTATTTTCTTTTCAGTTCTCTTCTTATATTTTGAAGTATATTTATATTATATTTTTCTACACTATTGGAACAATGTATTTTAGAACTTCCCAACTACCAGAGCACATCTGGTGCCAGATATATGGTTATTGATATTAAATGTAACTTGGCTTAACAATGCAGGTTCAATAAGGAAATTGAGATCCAATTCATTACACCAAAAGAATAAAATAACCAAGCAGATGATTCACAATTAGAACGCCTACTTACATGGAACGAACAGCAGAAACATCAACTGGAGGGCCTCCTTCTTTTGTATTAATGATCTCAAGAATGACAGGTGTAGGATCACCCTTGTGCAGTTGAAGAGCTTGCCTGGAGACATCAAAGAAGTATTCGATAGGCATCACAATTTTTACTTGGGGTAAGAAACTCATTCCAGCTCTCCCAACTGTGATTATAGTTTGGCAACCATTATCTACAATGAAAAGAAATGAACAAATGCCACCTACTTGAATTTTACACGAGCTTGGGCATAGTGTTCCATCCGAATCAAAGCATGTCCCCATGCATTCCATACAGGAAAAGCATCAATCTGAAATTAGACAGTACCTTCTTTACATGAAAACACAACAGAAATATCCGAAAAGGAGAATAACATGTCCGATTACCTTCTCCTCAATGCTGTTGCTTACCTTGCATTTCTTGCAAGTATATACAGCCATGCTGTATCGTTCCTCAGCAATTAACCTATCACAGAGACGTGCAGACGACGCTTTGTCAGCAATATCATCAAGAGAGGCAACAATTCCTGATCCGAGAAGACTCTGAAGCAGCTCCGCACGTCCCAGCCAGATTTCGGCTTGTGACAGAAGTTCTGACAGTTCATCTGCATTTTGGCTACCTATGCTGGAGCCGCCAGCATCAGAAGACACATCATCAGCATCTCTACTTCTCTCTGAATTGCTTGACAAGTCACTGTTCCCAGAAAGTTTTCTCAGCTGTGCTTTGGCATAAACCAGTGCCTACAGATATGTAGAATTAGACATGTTCTTCTAATTTCCAATGAAAACAACAGCATGCATACAAAAAGCAAGATACCTGAACAAAAGTTTCCGTTGCATGATATGCGCGACCGAGAGTTTCCATAGATGCATGCAAAGGCAACTGTTGAGAGCTCAAGACACTCTTCATCTGAGAAATGCACAAGTCCAGAGCACCTTTGGCAGATATTGACTCATCAGAGCACAAAGAAAGCAGTGCCTACAGACAAACAATCCCCAGTTTCAGCGGACTTGCAGTTGAATGCTCAATTCAAAAACACGTAGAATCATAAGGTTATGATTAATTATATTTTCCAGACACTAGGTTACAAAATAAAGTACGAGTTGACCAACAATTATTTCAGTTTAAGCATACACTCTATGTCAATATGCACTAGCTACGTCCCCTGGATACTCCAAATGGCCTTGTTCTCGTAGACTCTGACCCATACTTGACCCATCAATTTCAAGGTAATGCAGCCAGGTCCTATGTAACCTGGTACTCTTAATAACAAAATGGATAACAATATTTCTAAGAATTCTTATGGTTACAGCACAGTATTCTAAACTGGCAGGATAACGTGCACATTTTTATTGTGGCAAGATCCCACGAAGTTAGGTGGTTTCATTGATTTTGTGATGGTGGCTGAGTGAAATTAATTTAAAATTTTACGTGTCCTTTCAGAACCTGTGTACCATTGGATGAGGAACATGCCCGTAACATATGGAAAAGTCCTATAACAGTTGAAAAACTGTCATTTTTTTCTATTTAAATCCATTTTTCTCTTATTTTTTCACTTTTCTTATTCCAAAAACTTTCTTAAATCATTCTATAACATATTTCAACCACTCTTGCAATATTTTTTTAGGATTAAAACAGTAGATTGAAGTAATTTGGGTGAATCGAAGCTCTGGGAGCCATTTTTCGAAAAATCAAAAAAAGAGGTATTTATGTCTTCTTTTTTTTTTTAAATACCAATTTCTAGTTCTAATGCTTGATTGTGATGTGCAAACATTTGAAACACATAACCAAGTTCAGAAAGTCACCAAGCAGCCCGATACAGCACTATCGCACGTCCTCGTATCGGTAACAATGGTGATTGTTGATCTTGGAGGAGAAGAAAGAAAGAATGGAAAAAGGAGGAGAGGAAGAAAGAGGAGAGTGTGAGAGACAATGAGGAGCTCTAGCCCCACACGCCCCACTTTTCGTTTTATTCTACTAGGGCTTTCACTTAAGAGGTGAAATTACAAGAAGCACACTACCAAAGAAGAAAAAACCCATGTACACATAACCTCAATGCATAAAGACTACACCCAATCAAGATGACTACACGTGTGACCATTCTAACACTCACCCTCAAGCTGGAGAATATATATATCATAAATGCCCAGTTTGTCAAAAAATTTGTCTAAATGAGCTCGACCTAAAGCCTTTGTGAACATGTCGGCAACTTGGTTTTCAGATTTAATAAATGGGGTTGATATTTCCTCGTTCGCGACTTTTTCTCTAATGAAGTGACAATCCACTTCAATATGCTTGGTCCTCTCATGATAAATTGGATTATTTGCGAAATGTGATGTAGCTTGGTTATCACAATATAGATTCATGGGAGTATCAACCAAAAAACCTAACTCACACAACAATGTCTTCAACCCCACAAGTTCACACATGATATGGGTCATAGCCCTATACTCAGCATATGCACTAGAACGAGCAACAACTTGTTGCTTCTTGCTTCTCTAGGTAACAAGATTACCTCCTACAAAGGTACAGTAACCTGTGGTGGACCACCTATATGAAGGAGATCCAGCCCAATCTGCATCAAAGAATCCTTCCACTTTAAGGTGTCCATTTCACTTGTAGAGAATTCCATGGCCTGGGGCGCCCTTCGAATATTTAAGTATGCGAAACACAGCTTCCATATGAGATACACGAGAGGCTTACATAAACCGACTAACAACACTGACTGGATAAGTAACATTTGGTCATGTAATGGTTAAATAAATCAATTTACCAACCAACTAGAGATATCTGCCTGGATCATCAAACAAGTCTCATTCATCTGTACTTAACTTCAAGTTTGTGTCCATGGGAGTTGTAATTGGCTTAACCCCCAGTAAACATGTCTCTTCTAACAAGTGCATAACATATTTCCTTTGCAATAAATTAATCCCCAATTGTGACTAGGATACCTCAATTCCTAGAAAGTATTGAAGGGAGGCTACATCCTTTGTACAGAAGTGTTGCTGCAAGAATTCCTTCAACTCGAATATGCCTTCACCATCATTTCCAGTAATGATAATGTCGTCCACGTAAACAACAAGAACCAAAGTGCCACTCCCACTCTAACTAGCAAAGACTGAGTGATCAGCCTGACTATATTTCATCCCAAACTGCATTATCACGTTACTAAACTTGTCAAACCACGCACGTGAAAACTGCTTTAACCTATAAATTGATTTTCTTAGCCAGCAAACTTTATCCGACTCCCCCTGAGCAACAAAGCCAGACGGTTGCTCCATATACACTTCTTCAAGTAAATCACCATGAAGAAACATGTTCTTTACATCCAGTTGATATAGGGGCCAATTCAAATTTGTAGCAATAGAAATCACCATACGAATTGAATGAAGCTTGGCCACTAGGGAGAAGGTTTCAGAATAGTCAACTCCAAACGGCTGAGTATACCCTTTTGCTACTAGTCAGTCCTCTAAACGATCCACAGTGCCATCAAACTTGTACTTCATCGTATACACCCTATTACACGCTTCACTGCATGTAACTTAGCCAAAGTCCAAGTTTGATTTTGATGAAGCAAAGTCATTTCTTCTTCCATAGCTCTTTTCCACCCATCAGTATGAAGACCTCCTGAAACAGTCAAGGGACGGACAGATGACAAGGACAAAGCAAACTATTGAAATGAAGGTGATAGACCATTCACGGAAACAAAATCGGAAATAAGATATAGAGTACACGAACATATACCCTTTCGAATAGCAATAGGTTGATCATCTTCATTCAACAAGTCTAGTGGAAACTGAAGAGGAGGATCTTCAGACGGATTGGTAGAACTGTCGAAGGGCACATTACTAGACGTTTTAGTACTTCTCTTGGAACGTTTGGAGTAGACCTACAACGGTGGATGGTTTTATTGTGACTCGGTGGCTTGCTTTCTAGGTAAATATGTGTCTATCACCATCGAAAGGGTGGTAGAGTTTTTTGAGAATTGCGATGTCTTCCCATTGTCTGAAAATATGGAGTATTTTCAAAGGTGACATCCATGGACACATCGCCTACGGGTGATAGCATTATAACATTTGTAGAGATGCTAAGTATTTGAGTACCCAAGAAACACACACTTTATAGCTTTGGGTTCAAACTTATCTGAGACATGATCAAATTGATATACAAAACAAACGCACCTAAAAATTTTAAGAGGAAGAGAAAAAGAATGATGTTGGGGATACAAGATATTAAAAATGAGTTTTACTTCCTAAAACTGACGAGGGCATCTAATTTACAAGATAACATGCAACTAAAATAGCATCACCACAAAAACTTTTTCGAACCTTCATGTTTAATAATAATGCCCTAACCACTTCGAGTAATGACGATTTTTACGCTCAACAACTCCATTTTGTTGCGATGTGCGTGCACAAGATGTTTGATGAATGATGCCATGAGATGAGAGATATGAGTGAAAAAGGTTAACTCCTTGGCATTATCTGATATTAGAACACACTTTCGCATCAAATTGAGTTTGGATTTGTGCATGAAACTCCTTAAAACACATAAACACCTCAGAACGATCTTTCATAAAATATAGCAATGTCATTCTAGAGCAATCATCCACAAAGATGACATTTAAAGTTGGATAAATTAGAAATATGAACAAGTCCTCAAACATCTAAATGTATCAAATAAAATGGTTTATCACGGGAAAAAAAAAAAAGAAATTTTGTGATGCTTGCTTAACTCACAAGCTTCACATTCTAACCTAGATACATAGGACAAAGACGGGACAAGAATCTTCAAATTAGTTAAGGATGGGTGCCCAAGCCTAGAATGCCATTGATGAGGAAAGATGTTACTTTGCAATACAGCTCTAGCTCTTATTATTCCACTCATAAGATAGCAAAGTCCATTAGATTCATGCCCTCCACCAACCATCCTCCCTGTCTTTAGATCCTGAAACTCACAATAAGAATGATAAAATTTGATAGAACAATTTAAGGATTTAGTTAGTTTACTTACAAATAAGACTCAACAAAAACTTTGAAATATACAAAACTGAAGACAATGAGAGATTTGATGTAGGACACACACAATGCCTTCACCAGATATACTGGTTGAAGTGCCATCAACCAGGTTGATAGACAAAATAAATGAAAAATGAACTAACTTGGACAGCAAATTACGCCAACTGGTCATATGATCGAAAGCACCAAAATCAATAATCCATAGAGTATACTAAAAAAATGTAAGACAAGATGTATCTAATTAAGCAAGGGTAAAACTAGAGGAAGAGGCACAAGTGGAATGATTTTTCAGAAGCTTGGCATAATCTTCATTGGACATAGTGATTATGTCACTTGAAGTACTCGGCTCAACAGGAGTGGCAGGATTGGATACATAACATTTTGAACTCTCCTGTGAGTTGACTTGATTAGCCCAGTAAGGCTTCCCATGTAAATCCAGTATGAATCAACATTATGATTGTTGAGGCCACAATGAGTATAGTGACGATTACTATGACCACGACCACTAATGCCACCATGACCACGACCACGACCACAACCACAATCACCTCCAAATCTACCGCCTCGACTACAGCCACCACAAATTACCCCATCACCTTTGCCCGCTTCGAAGATAAATGCCGAGTGATCTGATGAAGTGGAATTTTAAGTAGACATGCCAATTGTCCTCTGAACTCTGGCGAACACTTCTGTCACTGAAGGCGCTTCTGTCACTGAAGGAATTTCACTACCTCTCAGAATCTGGGACCTCACAAGCTCGAACTTAGGTTGAAGACCAAAGAGAAATTTAGCAACATGAAATTCCTCCCTTTGCCTACGCACAACTTCAAGATCTGTTAACAATGGTTGGTATACATTCAACTCTTCCCACATGTCGCGTAGAACAGAATAATATTCTCCCACACTTCTATCTCCCTACTGGAATGTGAATATATTCTGTAGGAGTTCATAAATACGGATTAAGTTTTTCACATCAGAATGCATCTCCTTCAAGGTATTATAGACATCTTTAACGGCCTTTAGGAAGATTACATTGGCATTGATATGTGGTTCATGCTATTCCACAACAATGCCCTAATTTGGGCATCCTCTACCACCCAATCATCATAATTTGTCGTAGTGATATTAGGTTTAGGCGATGTCAAATATTTAACTTTTCTCTTTCCAGTCAGAAAAACTTCTCCAGATGTGGCTCACTGTAGATAATTTGTGCCATTCAATTTCATTGATGTTATTTGGAAAGGCACCAAATCTTATGAAGATAAAATCATGCTCTTGGAATCATTCTTGGAATCCATCTTAATGACAACAAATAATTTTTCTTGAACACAAATCCTCCAACAAGGTGACCTACTAAATCAATACCTGCTCCTGAACTTCAACTTGTCTTGAACAACACAATAAAGGACTTCATGAAACTTTTGAATATTCAGTCTTCAAAACTGATTCCATGCGTCGAAATTGACCATAGATTGCATATTGGATGAAAGATTGCCCAATTTGTCCCATTACACGCGTAAATGCAAAAGCAGGCCTTGTACCCTTCGTTAAACACGATTTCACCACCCATCACAAGAGGGTACATCAACCAAAAGAGATTAGGTTAGATCGGCCCCAAACACATTAGGGTTTCTAATCATAAAGAAGAGAGATATCAAGAAGAAAAATGGATCAACGTCGCTCTGATACCATGTTGATCTTGGAGAAGAAGAAAGTAGGAGGAAAACGTTAGAGAGAATGAGCTCAAACAGCCCCACACTCTCCACATTTTGTTTTATTCTACTAGGGCTTTCACTTAAGAGGTGAAATTACAAGAATACTCTCATCACAAGAAGCACACTACCAAAGAGCAAAAAACCCACGTACACAACCTCAATGCATAAAGACTAAACCCAATCCAGAGGACTACACATGTGATCATGCCACACGTGTGAACACGTCATGTGTCCACATATGTGATCATGTCACAGGTGTGACCATTCTAACAGTGACCGTTACGACCACAATAACCGATATGGAATACCTTGGCCACGGCTACCTATAGTCAACATAGTAATCAAAACTAATACAGCCTGTGGGCCTTACCTTGAAAAGAATTATATCAGGGGAACTTTCGTATCGGTGTGATGAGCGAACTGGATCATCCTTCGTTGGGTCTCCAGTAAGTACCCATTCTTCAGCAATGGACACAGATGGAAGACGCTCCTGCCCATCTGCAGAATAAACTGAAACACGATCCTCCTGGATGCCAGCCATTGCTTCCCAAGCAACTCTTTCAGACTCTGTCAATCCTGAGCTCTTTCTTTTCCGGTAAACTTCTTTTGGAGCTATCTTATTTCCAGTATCACGAGGAGTCCAAGAAAAAGCTCTACGAGCTTCTTTCTGCAAGTTACTGAGGCTGTTTGTGAAGTTTGACCTTGAAGGCATGCCTGTTCTTGTTTTCGGCCTTGGTCTTGGCCCTGCAATGGATATCCGTGGTTCTCTTGAAGGGGAACTAACACTGACAGCAATTGCTTTGGCAGAATATGTAAGAATTAGACTGTTGTCCCTCAAGGAAGGAAACTCCTTCAAGATCTGCAGATGAACATTGAGGAAAGAAAAAAACAGAGTAAGATAAATGAGAGAAACATTTTCCTGTTTCCTTCTTAATTTATTTGTCTTTGTTGGGTAATCTGGGCAGAAACCATTATGCTCTACCCTATACCTCTGAAGTCATAATCAAGAAGGCACACTTCCTGATGTCATAAAGGGGGCTTGTATCAGTACAAACATCTACCTACTAACAAACTGAAAGGAGCAATTTCTTACCAAAGAAGCAGACTGTAGTTGCTTCCTCATCAAAAGGACTTCGAGAATCAAATGAGGGTGTTCATGCAGAGCAGAACATCTTTGCTGCCACGGTAATGGCAAAGCTGCTAGAACGCGAAGCCCTAAGGCCCATGAGTTAAGACGAGAAACCTCAACATCTGATAGATTTCCAGCTCTTCGCTTCAGGAAGAAATGAACCTTCATACAACAAAGGAAAGTAAGTTTATATAATCTAGTGTTTTGTAAAGGGGAATATTAAAATGCCATTGAGAGCACAGCAGTTACTGTCCTCCCATTTCTGCCATACACAGTTATATGACACATGCACGATAATCCAAAACGTCCACCCAACAGAGAACTGCATGATCAGCCATGGATTGATCAATGACCAATAACTGCTTGATCATGCAACCCTCAGCCATTCAAACAGTGAACTTTCAATGGAATGTGAGTTGTTCTATTTTCTTTTCTTTGATGTCAATTTGTAAACCAATAATTAGATTAGATTATCTTAGTATGTTTTTAGCTTATCCTTCATGGTTGGACCAACTAAAGGGAAGTTTCGATCTCATTCATGTTAGACACTTAACAGTTAAAATATGCATGTGACTCATGTGCTCCTGGTAGCACAGCAGTATACCCCTTCATAAATAAATCTGTTTATATATGTATAGGTTATGATTTAATACAAGGAGTTGCTTTGATCGCAGGTCTGGTAACAGCTGCATTGCGCCCATTGCCACAGGTAAAGCATCATCAGAGTCACGAAATGAAGAAAGAAAACGTGAGGCTTCTGCTGGCCCTCCACCGCTAAGAGGGTCTGTAGTAAGCAGCTTTACAAGTTGTCTCCCCTGTAGTTCTCTCCGCAAATCTATGGATAAGGCTGCACTTTCAGCTACTTCTAAAGCAGCAGAAACAGCCCCTTTCCCAGCTAATCTAAGGGCCAGACCTTCAGGGTCTTCCTTGCATTCAGCTTCGACCTGAGAAAAAAAAACAGAAAACCAACCAAAAAAAAAAAACAATAAGCAATGATCTCTAGATTGTATGGAGGATCACAATTGCATCCAAGTAAGGAAAATGAGAAGTCGATGTTACATATTCGCAGTAATTGTCTAGAAATAAAGAAGTGCAGTATGGTGTTTTCGCTTCAAGAAAAAGAGAGTTATGACCTCTTGCCAGCTACTATAACGGTCATCTGCACACAAAATGTGATTGTATCTCTGCAAAGCTTGTCTCATCTGCACAACCTGAGAATCACCAAACAAATCTGTCATTAGGAAAACAAAAACCACCAGCCCTTCCTAGCCAATATATAATATAGCTAGCTACGAAATGAAAAGGACGAGAGATACTCTTGGAGATTTACACAAACAAAAGGGTATCTTAGAAAAATATAAACAAATGACAGACCATCATAAGTACCTCATTCTTAACTGGGTCACTTTGAGGCAAGTGGCAGCTGCACATGGTCAAAACATCCGTTGCAGCGTCTAGCTCCCATCTATGCAGATACCTAAAATAGGAAAGGATGTTCAAAAGTCAAAAGGATGTTCAAAAGTCAAGAACTCAACATCAGAGAGGGAAATAAATGAATGCTATCATGGTAATACAGAAGACTACTGTAGTATATAACAAACTCTTAAGATTCGTATGCATTCCTAAATGGGCTTTCTGAACAAACATAATGGAGATTTCAAAGGCTTATCTATTTTCTCTGTCATGTAATCAGACAAGCACAAGTTAAACTGCAAATCTCTTTACATTCTTATCTATTCATGCAGTTCATAAACAATTATAACAGAGATTTTAAAGCCTTTTATATTTTCCATATCTTTGAATCAGTTTCGCACAACGTAGGCATAAGAAGAACAAGGATATGGTAACAATAGATCTCAGAGTGTGGCTCAAGTTCAACAAACATAACTAACATAATGATATTTAGCGGGCCTCAATACTGAGATACCAGATAACATATACACTATCTGATGAGAACAACACATCCACTGTCTGATGAGAACAACATTGCACTGTCTGATGAGAACAATAATCCGAAACCTGCCCAATTAGAAAATAAAAAGAAATATAGTTGCTTGAAGTGAAGCGGCAACAGATTCAAATGTGATAGCAGGGAGTTATCTGTTACAAAATATCTTCGAGTATAACTTGGAAGTGGGAGAATGAGTCTGAAGCGTGATTCAAAGAGGTAGCACCTAGGAAGAAATGTTCAACTAAGAGAAGAAATACTGACGTCCAACAACTGATGAAAACAAGCATAGTTTCTGCATCGCTCAAGATATATATGCAATAAATAATAGACATAACAAGTCCTATGGAGTTCACATACTTGAGGGCCAATCTGGCGGCCAGTTGTTTATCTTTCAGACGTAGACAATACTGCCAAGTGTTGCTCCAAATGTTATGTGCTCCATAACCTTGAGGTTGTCCAGAGATGAAATGATTCTCCTCTCCACGTTCAATGACTAACTGAAGTAACCGATCTGAAGCTCCATCACGTAAACAACGGTCCGAAAGGGCAAGAGCATCCATCAATTTCCCTTCATTGATTAATCTGTCAAAAGAGAATAAAGCTAAAATAGTAGATAAGGTGTTCCCAAGTCACTTCAGCTAGCAGTAAAATGGACTAGATAGAACCTTGCCTGCAGACAAAGTTCTATTGCCACAATCGGAACAAAAAGGAGACATTGTCATGTCTGCATAACCCAAACTGCAAGCTACAGCTGTAACGCACAGGCCACATGTTTCCTCTTTTAAATCCTAGAAACTAATCCCACAATTTCTGATTGTTCATATTCACAAAAGAAAAGTTTTGCTAATACCACAGTTCCTTATCCCTCATAGGCCGTGTGTTCCTCTTTACAGCATTACTGTTTATGATTATTCATATTCACAAAACAAAGTTTGCTCAGTCTTACCCAGTGTTTTCAGTAGCGTTGTAGCGTAGCGTGTAGCATAGGCAAGTAGCGTAATTCCCTGGTAGCGTAAGCTACAGGGTATGTAGTGTAAGCTACAGTGTATGTAGCGTAGAGCAGTGTGTAGCGTGGATAACGTAAGCTACCTGAAATCTCATTTTTTCAAGTGTTTTTTCTATGTTAGTTAAACACCTATTTTAAAATGGTGATGACTTATACCTATGACACATGGCACTACATTAAACTAATCCGGACCATCCAAATTGTGGTCTATATCATGAATTTGTGATGTTTCAATAAATAAAAAAGAAGAAGTTATACTTAGAGATGCTTAAAAGCAAAGAGAGAGAGAGAGAGAGAGAGAGAGATTTTGCATGGAAATAAGTGGTTGATGATCCAGATTCGTAGTCAAGAAGTCGTAGAAATTGTGCATTTTGTAAAATTTATCATATGTTCTATTATTTTAATTAAAAATATTAAAGATTGTGTAGCTTACGCTACACGCTATAGAGGGTCAAACACCACGCTATACGCTACACGCTATTTAAAACACTAGTCTTACCAAAACTGGATCTGAGGTATAGTACATGTTTTTCATGAATCATTTTAAGAAACATTTGAAAAAAATAATCCATCAAAAGTAGGCAATATTTTGGTGAAAATAGGAAATAATTAAAAAAAAAAAAATGAAGCAAAAATGCCCAAATCAAACACAAACCAAGCACAAGTTGATCATTTGGTCATACTATGTCAAAAGGACACAAAGTCAGCAAGGTAAAAACAAAAGGCAAAACAAAGATGATTGATGGGGACATCACGCGCACACACGCCGCCCCCTACGCACTTACGCAAGGAGAGGGAGGGCCCCACCGTCGATTTGGCTCGATGACGACGTCCAGGGAGGGCCTCCTAGTTAGAAGACGGAGTTTTGGTTCATTAGAGTGGGCCCGATAATCAAGTAAAGTCCATCATGGGATCTCATGATCGGGGCCCACCAGTCGGATTGATTTCATATTTTAGGTTTGGATTATTTATTAGTTTTTATTTTGGTTTATTTCATCGCCAAGTAATAGGTTGCACACATGTCGCTAGTTTCGGGGTATAGGGTTTTCTTATAAATAGGCACCTCTTGTAGTTTTTTTTTAATTAAATGAAGATTAATAAAAATTGTTGCGTTTTCCTGCTCCTTTCCGAGTTATGAAAACCTAAATGGGTGCGAAGCCCTCCCTTCTTCGAAGGGTTAACTATCGTGGTGCGAAGCCACATCTATCCCGATTCGCCCCCACCTTCCATCCATATTTCTCTTCTCCTACAAGCATTTCATCTCAAAATCCATCAATAGTTGCAGCCGTTTTTCTCTATATAACAGATTTTCAGAATCTGTCCCTGCAGGAGAGCTGAAACTTCCGTAGAGCACCACATACAAACCATGCATCGGATAGAGCTGAGATTTGGGGGTTTTAGAGTCCATCCCTGGCCAACCAGGGCCAAGGTGGCCTTTTTTTGAATTGTGGGATCCACACACGTGCGGCCGTGATCACACGCACGTGCATCTGGGCCATTGTTGTTGTCCGTGCGCGAGAACTGTCTTCCGGTTTAGGTTTGCTTCTTATTTTACCCTCTCATACCAGTTTTCATAAACCCTAACCCTAGATTGCATTATCCTTAATTTATTTGCCCTTTTTCTCACCCTAGGGTTCCTTGAATTGAAGTTGGTGAATCCCTTGGATTAGGGACTGATTGTTGTACATGTGTGGATGATTACTGCTTATCTTTGAGCATCGTTTGGTTATAATTTTAACAGATCCAGCCCTAACATGTGTAGGCCTGGACCGGCATAGATTCCCCTTAATTGAATGGTTTGGACTTTCATGTGGGATATGGAATTTGTGTAATTGTTTCTGAACTAACATGATCTTAAGCCTGAAATCTCACACATCATATTTGAATTTCATGTCCTGCATCAATGATTCACCTATCTTTGTAGATTTTCCCCAAAACCAGCATCGAGACTTCGATTCATCGAATCTACAATTTTTTTGTGTTTTGCTCTTAAAAGATGAGAAAGAAGTGGCCAAAATGGCTTAGAAACCCTCCACAAACCTCCAACAGTTGAAAGAACGAAACATGGGCCTCTTATAAGTCTATCAATGAAATACTGATACACAACTAACCCATCGACATTGATACACCCTATATCGGCCAATGCGGGCCAATACGGCTCAAAATTTCAAAGTTACGGCTGATTTGACCCCATATCACATATCATGTCGAGTCGATATAGATACAATGTAGTCGTATTAACCGATACAATACTGATATTTCGATCCATGTTGTGCATGTGTATAAATATTATACTATGATGTGCATGTGTATAAATATCATACTATGACGGCATTCAAATAACTCCCCACATTTCCAGTCTCTCATTTTGTGCACGTATGAAGTTGGTATGACCAGAATGACCTACCTCAAAAGACAATCACAACTATTGCCTGAGATAGGGAGAGCCATTCTTATCCTTCATTCAAATGGCTTTTTCATTGTCTATAGACTAATTGAGTTCGAGTCTGTAGATGTTATGCAATGCTTAGTTTTGATTTGATCCCCAAGAAGAATCTCAGACATAAGGAACAACACAATACAACTGTGGAGCATCAGGTGAGGTTTCACACCCCTCAGCACTAGTCCAGGGCTGAAAACACAGGCTTTGTTTTCATCTTAGGTCAATGGAAGTCCTCTTTTGGTAGTAATCCTGTGAGCATTCACTTATGAAGAGTTGGAGTGGTGGAGGGTTATACACATTTTCAACAAGGGTTCTACAGTGGAATTTATAGGGCACCAATGTTATCACTGACAAGCTTGACAATCAGAGAGTGGGATTTCCCAATCTTGTATTTGGAGATGTTCCTAGGGTTAGTCCACAGCCTCCCATTGCTGTCCTTGGTGGGATTCTCTCTTTTTTCCATCAAAGGTTAACCTTTCAAAATCTGTCTGATCAAAGCTAATTCAGAATTCTATCCACATTAAAATGAACACAATTGTAAGCTAGTCCGAAGTTTTAATTTAGATTTTTATGCACATTAGAAAGTAACAACTACCTCCCAGGCAGATATAGGATGCAATTTATTAAAAGAATGTTGTTTTCCAGGTAAAATATGTAATGAGGAAGAGGAGAGAGATAGCCAGATATAGGATGGAAATATGGCCGGCCCACTCTCGACAATCGATTCGAGAGTATATGCAATTTATGTGGTCATGTGTCGAAGAGTGAAGGGGTAACCCGTTTGAAAGAGCATTTAACGAGAGGGCATTGCAATGTTGTGGACTGTTATAAGTGTCCATAGGATGTGCAAGCTGAGATGAGGGCTGTATTAAAAATAATGGGAAGATAAGAGATGAACGACAAGCATGAAAGAGGAAAAGTAGGGAGGAGTTGGGGCGGCCTCCATATGTAGGGGACGAGGATGCAATGGATATTGTTGACAATGACAATCCTGATTTTAGACATGCAGTTCAAGAATCCCTACGGGATGAGTGGGATAGGGATCAAGAGACAGCCTAGATTTGAGGGGTCTACCCATGAGCGTGGTGGGGGGAGTGGAGCAAGGGAGAGTAGGCCGGGGTGAGCTATATGGGAATGGGGAGGAGCAGTAGCATGCAAGTGTCGAATCTACCGTCAGATCCGAGGATGTACAAGGAAGCGAGAGGGATAAATTAAAAATAAAAAATAAAAAATTAATGGACATGTTTAGTGGAGGGGATGTAATGAAAAATGTTGGGAAGTTTATTGCGAAGTTTTATATATACAATCAAATCCCCGCGAATGAAGTAGTGCGCTTGCACTTCAAGAATATGATAAGTGAGGTGCACCATGGGGGTGAGGGTGTGCAACCGCCCATGCCCTTTGAGATAATGGGCAAGTGTTTAGATGAAGAATATGAGGAGATGAAGATGTATGTGGATTCACATATGCAATCATGGGTGATGTTTGCACCGTCATGTGTGACGGTTGGATCGGATAGACGAGGACGTCAGTCATAGATTTTATGGTCTATCACAAAGGATGGGCATTGTTCCTAAAGTCCGTAGATAGGAGTGATCAGATTAAATATGCGAATTACATTTACAAATTAATGTACCATGTCATCAAAGATGTTGCGAGGAAGAACATTGTGCAATTTGTTACAGACAATGGGAGTGCATTTGTCAAGGTAGGGAAGGATATACAGAATAAGTATCGTATGTACTGGATCCACTGTTCAATGCATTGTATCCATCTCATGCTAGAGGCAATTGAGAACAAACCGTCAGTGGCGGCAATATGGTGCGCCCCGAGGGCAACGCGGTTTGCCACAAATTATATCGCCATAAATAGCCTCCTCAGACACAAGCATGGGCTACAAATGCTTTTCACCTCTTAAGACAACACAGTTTTGGCTAGGAAGAGGAATAGAGTATAACCTGGAGAATCAAAGAGCTCGTATTGAGCAACCCGTTTTGGGAGCGCGTGCACGATATAGTGAGTATTTTGGAGTCCATCTATGTAGTGCTGAGAATGGTGGACGATGAGACGAATCCATCAATGGAGTCGTCGTATGCCTCCGTTCAACTGATGAAATATGTTATCAAGGCTAAAGTCACAAACGCATATAAGTTGGTGCATACAATAATAGAGGACCGTTGGGAGAAGACACTTTCCCACCCACTACATGAGACTAGTAAGTACTTATATGATTTTTTATTTTTTTTTTGTTTATATGCTTCGGTACTTTCCTATTAATGTCTAAATATCAGAATCATGTTGGTTTTCATCATATTTCTTAAATCCAAAATACACTACAGCTGGAAACACTATGCTAACAATGCATTGAAGAGGGTTGTGCATGAAGTGTACGAGCATTTATTCCCCAACTGTCCGGGGAAAGGCACATCCGGTACTGAGGTAACTATATTCCACACTTACATTCTACATATTTGCATCTTAATGATTCCATACTTATCCTTGGTTGCTATATGCCATCAACAGATTGTTAAATTCCACAACGCTGCTGGAATGTTCAGGTGTCAGGCCGCGAAAATGTTGACCACCATAATGCCATGTGAATTGCTACATGTAAAGTTAGTTTTCATATTATTTTATGAATTTTGAAACTAATTAAATAACTTTAAATTTCGCAGGCGAATGGTGGGCCAATTACGAGACGTACTGTGAGGTTCTACAACAGTTGGTTATCCGTGTGCTCGCACAGATGGTCTCCTCCTCACCCAGTGAAAGAAATTGCAGCACATTCTCCCTCATCCACACAAATAAGCGCAATAGACTGGGGTATGATAGGCTTCAGAAGCTAGTGTATTGTCACTACAATATGAAGCTACGAGAGAGGATGCTCCAATCTAAATGAAGAAAAGCATAGGACCCACAAGACCTAATGGCGGTCGAACAGCAATAATATATTCAGGACGAGGACGAAGACCCGGTTTACTAGTGGGTTAGGTTAGATGACTCGGATACTTCAGAAGGGCGACCAGAGTTGTATGTTGTGGCAAAGGCAACGAGACAAGGGATCGATGTTCATGCACATCTAGAGCAGTTGAGATCTCCTGATGAAGCATTCGACCTATCGATGAGAGTCTGGCGGGCAGTCCGTGACAGTCACTATCACGCGGGACACGTGGCGCGGTGACATTGTTTGACACTAAGACAGAGAGTGATGCAACAGGTGGATCTGATGATGGTGATGACAACAATTGGGGTGATGGTGATTTCGGCAATAGTAGCGATGATGGTGATGATGGCGACAGGGATGATGGAAGCGAGGGTGGGAGTCAACCTTAGAGGCCTCTGAGTCCTTTCACTAGGGAGGGGGATTTTAATGATGCCACACAAGACCCTGACCATAGTTCTTGTCCAGAAGAACCATGGCCTTGTCTTATCTATAATAAGACATGAGTGCCAGAGGCTACAAAAAAAAAAAAGCTTTCTGATTTTGAGGAAGAGCTACATGAAAAATGCATGAGGGACACAAGCGTTCGTAGGAAGCGAGGTGGCTATAGTTTGGTTCACGGAAGATGGAGTAGAGCTCGAGTTACAGGCCACAGCATGGATATGGATCACAGACACGAGAGTAGCTCGAGTTATGTGCCACAAAATGGGTATGGATATGGAGCTAGTGGATATGCGGGAAGCGACTCCAGCAGTTACACCTCATCATTTTTTTACTGCGGTCAGGACTTCACTTCCGCAAACAGGCAGGGATATAGGCAGCAGTTTGGATATGAAGGGTAGTATGGATACCCATAGCTCTATTCATATTTCATGCCCATCCCAGATCCATATCAACCATAGACTGTGACTATTACACAGTACCCATGGATGGGCGTATTGGTTCAGTTCGGAGAGGAGTACCAACATTATGTCAAGGAGCATCTTAATTGGTACAATTCTACCATGACCTGGGTATAGTATTGTCGACTTGTGGAGGAGCAGTATTCTTCCCAGCCCCGTCGAAACGAAGACGATGATTACGAGCCACCGTGCAACTCTATCTGGGTCTAGGCCATAAACAGTCACATTGTTGATAGGTATGTTTTTCAATTTCTACTATATCTTTTGCTTTTGAATGAATTAGATGTGATTTCATACATGTCTTCATATATTTATAAATGTTATGCATTATATTTTAATATAGTTGCCTTAGTTCAGACAGACAGTGCATAGCTTAGGACCCTATACAAAGGAAACCTATAATGTGCAAATTGTTTTAAATGTTATGATTTAAAAGTGTGTTAAGGTATTTTTTAACAATCCTTGAAGTTCCATTGAAAAATTCAACCATTTTCCCAATGTTTCCCCATGTTTCCCAAAAAGTACAATAATTACCCGATACAAATTATATATTTCGTGCGATAACCAATACATATTTGTATCCCAAGGGTGCGATACATTGCGCGAAACTAATATTTCGAACATTGGTTTCTACCACCATTGAATGCATGGATCTAGCACTACCCAGAATGAATTTGATGTCGTATCAATATTCCATAACAGAGCATCTACCTTAGAAAATTTTGTGGTCTCATGGGCTACAGATGTGGTATTGCAACCAATACATGATCATATTGAAGTTAATGCTAGAGAAGAGAAGCACTAACAAAGGCGTGGGAGTTTGTAGAGAAAAGAAGGAAATATAAAAATAACCTTTCGTAGGCTGCTTTGATGGGATTGGATAATTCAAATGAGGCAACTTGGTCACCAAGATTACAAGGGTGAGAAAGAGGAAGCTTGGGTGAGGGTGAGGGGGAGGGGGAGGGGATTGGGGAAGCATCTCTTACAAAACGTTAGCAAGTGTAAAAGCCGAGGAAACAGGATCAATACCTTGACTCAATAACTCGTCCAAAGAGGGAGCAGCATCTTTGTAGCAGTAGAGGGTTCGGAACTTGTGAATTACTCTATTCCAATAACCTTTAAAATATAGGGGATACAAGATACTTTTGTGGCTTGCAACAGATCTCCGAGACTGGGGATATGTCGTTATATTTAAAATGAGATTCATTAGTCTTTATAAAACAAAATGTTGGACAGTTAAGGAACATGTTCATAGCATAGGCGTAACTGAAATGAGGATGTTGAGATGGATGAGTGGAAAGATGAGGAAGGAAAGAATTAGAAATGAATGCATTCAAGGTAATTTAGGAGTAGCAACAATAGATAATAAGTTGTGGGAAGGTAGACTTGATGGTTTGTATCCGTGCAACAGACTGGGAACTAAACCTGTTAGGAGTGAGTTGGTTCAAGTTGAAGGCCTTCAAAGGGAAATGGAGGTAATAAGAAAAGACCTGATAACCCATGGTTCACGTAAGGACATGGTCCTTGATAGATTGGAATGGAGGAAGAGGATTCATGTTGCCGACCCTAATTCGTTGGTTTAAGGCATAGATGATGATGATCCATAAATCAAAAGGCCACTCATTGCAATTGCCCATGTAAGGAGGGGAGGATGAGAATGCGATTAGTTGGTTTAAGGGCGTAGATGATGATGATGATCCGTTAATCAAAAGGCCACTCATTCCAATTGCCCCATGTAGGGAGGGGAGGATGAGATCGCCAATATCCCTGAGAAAGAGTGAATGAAAGATTATTTTACTTCTTCTATCATATACAGTTATTTTTTACTTTTGAACAACTTCCCATTGATCATCACAAGAAAAAATCCGAGGCAGATTGAGAAAATAAAAATAGAAAGACAAGAAGGCCATTAATATGAAGTTACAATGTCTATTACAAAATAAGGATAAAGGAACCTCATACATACCTCTCTACAGCTTTTTCATATGGCCCTTCATTCTCCCAATCAAATGAGAGGAAAACTGTTGGATCATGTTCAACATTTTCAGACTTTGGAGAATCTTGCCGAAGGTCAGAAGCTATGTGGCCTTGGGTATTAAATTCTGGCAAAATTGTAGAGATATGACCGCTAGTAACCATGTCATCAAATTCTGACTCAGTATCACTGTCAGGGTCATGAGATCGCTTGACAGCTACTTTTGCTTCAGTTTTAGGAATACCCATCTCATTTGGATGTTTAGCTGTTATAGCAGACTCTGACACTCTATGAAGGTTGGATTGCATTTGTATCCATCGGTTCAAAGTTGGAAACCTTCTCATCAAAAGCCAAGAACAAAATTAGACAACCAAGATATGACATAGACCACATAATAACAACTTAATTGGAAGGTAAAGAAAGAAAATATCCTGAGTCAAGGGGCACACATTTCTCTACACACAATGTCTATCTGAAATCCCTTACCTCTCTGATTGATCAAGTGCAAACTCATAGAATAGCCTGTCGGTATCAGCTGCTTGTGGTAATGCATCATTCAAGGATCGGGACAGAGACGATTCACTGCCATGGGATAATATTCTACTCCCAAAAACGCATGCTAACACCGCTCTCACAGGGGACAATTTAGCCAAATGCTTCACTATATTCAACTGAAGAGGGTAAAGAGGGGTTCCGGGTGTCTCTGACGATAGGCCAAATAAACTAGGCTTAGCCTCTTTAGAAGACTGGAAAGGAATTCTGTTCTCCAGGTTTGTTTTAGAAAAGGTAGGTAATACGGGGATACAGGCCCAACCATGACCAGTCCTCGGAGGATAAACTGGTGGCACACAGGCTGATATCACTTCGTGAACAAAATCAGCACACATAATATCCGCTACCTTCCCCGCCGCATCAGTGCTGCCTCGTTCGAAGACCAGACGAGTTAAAAGCTGCAAATAAGAATTAATCAACAATAATAAACCTACTGGCATCTTATATCCACATATACACTGAATGAAAAAAGATTGTGTGAACCAAGTGCATTCACCAAGTCTGTTCACTCCTATTGCCCGCCATCAAGAAATGGTGGGCAGAAATCTTAACATCCATTCAAAATCGACTTTTGGAAATGCTGCTAGATTCCCCTCCAACCTTTAAATGGTGAGAGATAATGGATGCATGATTCCGGTGAACCCAAAGTGGATTGATGTCATGCGAATACCGAATATACATATGCGTACATACACACACATAGGAGAGCACTTGCATAGTACTGGTACCGAGCTATCATGGGACCAGGTGGTGTGTGCATGATATCCAACCCACCCAAAAGCTGCACCCCAAGATGATGTGCACCCAACAAAAAAAGAGCAATCCAACAATTAAGAGGGCCACACCATAGAAAACAATGTACAACCACCCAAAGAGTCCCTAATTCAAGTAGTGGGACCCATGAGGTATGTGTATGGCATCCAACCCATCGAAAAGGTGTGCCCACCATGATGATGGGAAACCCCAAATATCAGGACAGTCAAACCACCGAGTGGGATCCACCAAATGAATTTGGATATTATTGGGTGATTCAACATTGTTTTCTATTGTAAGGCCCAACTAAAATTTGGCCAGCCTACTTTGGGTGTCTGAGAATCATGGTTGTGGTGTAGCTATTGGACGGGTTGCATGTCATGCATGCACCACACGGGTCACAAAATAGCTCAGTACCACCACAACATGCGCCCAAGCACACGGACATACACGTGTACACGGAAAGATATGAAGCTATACAAACTTGTGGCGAGTGTGAAAGCAAAAGATGTATTGCAAAATAAATGTACCTTCCTGTAATATATCTTTCTATCAAATGGTCTTAATTAAATTCATGAAATAGACAAAAGCTATAAAGTCTGTTACAGAAAATGACACTTCCAAAGGACAACCTTTGGCAGTATCTGCTTGACTAAGGTATTAACAAGCATCCAGTGATTAAAATATTGGTATCGATGAATGTGTCACACCCTTGGGATATGAAAACATATTGGTATCGCATGGAAAATAATGCATGTATCATAGAATGTATCGCTCTTTTTGGTAAAGATTGGGAAACATTGGGAACTTGATCGAATTTTTCAATGAAACTTTACGGGATGCTAAAAAAAGACATTATTACACACTTAGAACTCAAAGATCACAAAAAACAAGTACACATAATAAGTTTCCTTTGTATAGGGTCCCAAACTATGTGTTGTTTGATAGGAGTGATACAATTATATCCTAGATGAGTTCATTAGATATTTCTATAATGCATAAGTTTATCTGATAGGAATATATCCTCTTCAACGTTTAAATATAGAGACCCGAGATATTATAATTAACAGCTTCACTATATTCTATTTTAACTTTTGGGGTGTCTCTGGCTCATTAGATGAGCTGGTGGACCCAATGTAGTGTGTGGGAGTAATCCAAGGTTCAATCCTGGTAGTGTAACCTTTACAAAAAAATAAAAATAAATAATAAATTTAATGTTTGGGGTTGGAAGCATACAATAGATTTTATTTTACTGTTTAAAGAATTGCAATTCATCTGTTAAATATGCATAATTCTAACTGATATGCTGGCATTATAAACATCACTATCAAATGATTCATTCATGAATACACAAACATACATGCAATAAGTAGCTTTTGGCAAAAGTAGCATACATGCATACATCTGTTAAGACATGCTATCATGTCTAAATGATAATGCCAAATTAATAATCAATCTAAAGTTCAAATGAAGAGGGGGAAGAAGGGAATGTTAGAAAAAATTGGAAAAAAAAAAATGCAAAGGGACTTTTTAACCCTGTCTTGGGTACGTCACATGATGGGAGGCAGTATGGCCCGTATCAGCCAATACCAGTGACAATGTACCCCAGACGCCGAACAGTCTTTAATTGTGTTTTGATGCGGACGGATATGTTGCCAATATGGTCATATCACTCGATTTACGACCAATATTCAGAACCAGCAAGGAACCTAAAGCAAACGAGCATCCAATTTTCCAACGAAATGAGTACCCACGTTTCATAGATTATAAATGCATAAATATCAAAGAAAAATCAATCTTGCCCGCTTGCAAGTCAAGAACGTCAGGATAGAAAAGTAGCTCACAAAAAAAAGGCAAATCTAAGATGTGTACGCACATTGTGTTTTCACACTTTTGTACTATGCATGAATAACAATGAAATTTTTGGATAGGTGCAACATTTGATAAGGCAGTCAAAAGAGCTGACTTGCACCCCTAAGAAGTGGTTCCGCAGTCCAAATATCAACATTGTATCAAGGGCCAATTTTTCTTCTACCCCTAATTTTACAGTCTTCAAAATCTTGGGCAAGATTTATGGTCTTTTATTCGTTCTACATATAAAACTTAGAGAAGTTCAAGTACTCGCATTTAAACCAGTGTTTTAAATAGAATGTAGTGTATAGCGTGGCATTTGGCCTAAAATTTACAAAACGCATGAATTCTAAAAGTTCTTGACTACGATTCTAGATCATCAATCACTTATTTCCATGCAAAATCTCTCTCTCTCTCTCTCTCTCTCTCTCTCTCTCTCTCTCACCCCCCCCCCCCCCCCCCTCCTTAGACATCTCTAAGTGTGACCTCTTTTTTTCATGTATTGAAACATCACAAATTCATGATATAAACCACAATTTGGACGGTTCGGATTGATCTAAGTGCTCTATCCACGATATGGACCACAATTTGGATGGTCCGGATTGGTTTAATGTAGTGCCACGCGTCATAAATATAAGTTATCACCATTTTAAAATAGGTATTAAACTAACATAGAAAAAACACTTAAAAATGAGATTTCAGGTAGCTTACTTTATCTACGCTAGACACTACGCGCTACATGTAGCGTGCGCTACATACATTATAGCTTAGTGTTTCGAACAAGAAACAAATGCATTCGATTTGGGAGATTATCTTATTCAAATGTAACAGAGAAAGAGTTTATTAAGAACAATCATCATATTATTAATACTGAGTTCATTTACATCCTCGAGTATCCCTTGATTCCAAGATAGTTTATTTAGAAAACACAGAAATTAACAAAGTTCAAATGTCCAAGCCGGATGTCAAATTCGGCAGCGCTTCGACTTGTGGTTTAATCATCTCTTTAAGAGGAATATGGTGCAGATCTGATCAACTGATTTCTCTTCTTGGAGCTTGGACAGAAGAAAATCTGGGGATTGATCATTTCACAAGCATATCGGCTTCTTATCATCATAAACTGTAAGGCAGTCTGGTTGCGCAGGTCCGCGCAACCAATATGGGCCCGCGCAAGCCACCAGCTCTTCCTCACTCCCACCTTCAGTCTTCTTTCTTGCTCTACTTCTTCTCCAAAATCTTCAATCGATCCAAATGAAGGGGGGAGGGGGTATTTATAGGCCTCCACACGTGCGAAACTTCGATCTTGGTGCCATGGGACCCACCTTTCATCAATCTTAACTGTTCATGGGAATCACTTCCTGAAATCAGTTGCACGAGCCCGTGCAACTGGTTTTTGGGTTGCGCGATCCCACACAACCGATATCGTTTGCGCGGACCCGCGCAAACTGCCCCAAAGACACTTTTTCTTTTTCTTCTTCCATTTCCTTTCTACTCTCTTACTTTTCAATCTTCCTTTGCTTTAATCCTTTCTTTTTTTATGCCTCAACAGATGCCCCCTTGATCCTTTCTTTGTTTCTCCAAAAATCAAAGAAAAAGGATCAATTTTGCCCCCTTAGTAGGGTTTGTGCGGGTCCCCGCAACCGAGGCCCGCGTATCGTACTCAGCCACATATCTATAAATACCCTAAAACTTTATTCTTTCTGTACTTTCGACTTGTTACGAACCTCCGTTTCTCTGCCGAATCCCCGCGCAACGACTTTCGCTTGCACGAACCCGCGCAACAGTCCTCCTGTTCGCGCAAGGCTTTTGGCCTTTGCGCTACCCCGCGCAAAGGACTTTGATTGCGCAAGTCCACGCAACTAGGACTTGGGAAAAAAATTTCAGCTTTTGAACTTCTACTTCAAGTACCTTCAAGTCCTTAACCCCTTTTCCATCATGGCCCGTATTAAACGAACTTATCGTGTTGTAGACCCTCCTACTATACAACCCTCTCATCAAGACTTACCGGACCCATCTTCTTTCCATCCTTCCCCTTCTTCAGATCAACCACCAGCAAAACACACTAAAACCAATGCCCGTAATCCCTCGTATTTTAAAGAGCCCGTACTACCAACCTTCAACTTCACTGATCGTATTTCTTCATTACCTTCTCCTATTCATCGGGCAATCGCGATGGGAGACATAGAACGGCCTCCGAAGCAGGGCCGAGAATATGATTGGGACGAATGGTTGAAGACAACCGCCCACATCCGTACAGACAGTCAAAGACCCCCTGTTCGAGAATACACTCCTGCTTCTCGTTCAAAGAAAACTCATCGAAACAAGGCCAAGGAGTTCGAGGAGAAGATCAAGGAGCACAACAAGAAGAAGCTCCAGAATTCATGGGAATCAGTCAGAGTATTCGAGGGCATTATGAAATTCGATAATCCTCACTCAGAGGGTATGACGGTGATTCCCATCAACCTTCATCGCCACCAATCCATGCTTGATTGCGAGCCGAGGGATTACATAGATGGAGAAAAGCTAATGTACACTTCCTCATGGTCAACAAGAGAATCGCACATCCTTGAGGGGATACTGCTAGCGCATAAGCAGCGGCAAAGTATTGGTGAAGTCCACCCTATGATTTTTCTTACCCCTTTTCACAGTCCCCATAACCTATTCCCCACATATTTCTATGAAACCATCAAGCAACACTTCAGAGATCGCGAGCAACTTTAGGGACCTGAAGAATTCCGAACAAGGGGTCTGTTAACTTCATGATGTTATTATTCAGACTGGGCAGAAGCCATCTTGCAAAAGCACGCGGGCATGCTTGCTAAGATCGGCTTGTATGACGCTATAGAAGTTACATCTCAGTACTTTTATAAGGAACCAACTGTGATAAAGGGTTTCCTTGAGTACTGGTCTCCCACCACCAACTCTTTCCACCTGCCAGTAGGTGAAATGAGTATCACACTCTGGGATCTCCATCGAATAGCAGGCCTTCCACTGACAGGAAAGTTTTACGATGAATTCGTCTTGTCTAATAAAGAGTTGGCCATTATTTCTTCCCCTAATCGTAAGCCTTCCATCTCTAAAACCACCGTCAAACTCTTCAGAGAGATGGCAAAATTTCCAAACATCCATAAGCTTTCTCCTCTGCAGTGGCTTGCACATTTTTCTAGGGCCCTCAGGTATTTTCAAGTTTAGGAATCAACTTCCCTTTTTCTTTCTTCCCTTTTTAATTATACATTTCCTCATATCAATCTTTTACCTTTCCCTACAGATTCTGCGATTGTCGGTCTAAAGAGCTAACGGAGCTTCGCGACAATATCAAGGAAAGAGCGGAGTACAACTTATATGGGGAGCTCGCGGCCTTCTTAGCCGATTGGCTGAGCATCGTAGTACTTCCAAGCTCAAAATGGGCAGACGCTATTCGCCCTATAGTCTTTGTCATTGCCGGCGCTTTGGCAAAAGGCCACAAGTATTCACCCGCACCTCCAGTGTTGTGTTCTATTTATAGAGCCCTTGGAGAAGTAGCCACTCATGTCAAGAATCCAACCATCAGAGCTTCCTCAGCGCACACTCCATCGCATTATATCACTGGCTGGCTGGGAGTCTATTTTCCTTGGACTTTTGAAGCACCGGAGAAGGCATATATTCATCCTGCGCACCTTCCGCTCTGGTTCTTCCAACAAAGGACTATGGCCAAAAGGCCAAAAGGTCATACAACTGGGTAGCCAACAAAATCCAGGATACTGATCAAGTGGATTTCTTTCAATTTCGTCTCCATCGCTCTTGGTGGACCAGGCAACACTCACCATAGCAAAAAGAGCTTTCTTCCCCTCTATACACTCTTACAGTCTACCACTTCGAGAATGAACAGAGTTTTGGCGAGAGCCATACTATCCCAGTCGCTTTGCTCGCCAATTTGGCTATGACCAGGCCATTCCAGAAGACTGCAGATTGGTCACTAAAAGAATGCGTGGTTATGGCACTGGCCCTATCAATTGGGCCATGATATGGAAACAGCTACTAGGCAGTCATGTTGATTCTTTCTTCATAATCCCCGATTGCGATCGCACAGTTCGTACTTCTTATATCTGGATGCGGTGGTGGGATCACCAGTCATTCTTGGTCAACAATTGTTTATCAGTAGATTCACCCATCTGGCTTCACCCGCCCAGGCTAAGGGGTAGAAAACTTGAAGACGGAATTGGCTACATACCAGAGAAGAGCCGCGCATCTTTTCACGGCGAAATTTGTAAAAAAATATCGCTAGAAGATCCAATCCGTGAAAAGAGGGCTATTAATACTTTGGAAGGCTGGATTGCTCACGAACTCTTGACAGAATTTGAGCAAGTCCCTCGTAACTTCGGTGGCCGGGTCACAAATGATGTCGAAGAAACATCTTCTCCTATTCCGGCAGAAACTGCTGCAGCCCAGGATGAGTCAACTCCTCCTTCACAGCCTACTCCTAGTTCATCATCCCCCATGACTAGGTGTCGAGCACGCTTGCAAGCGTCGCCATCTGTTCCTCAAAGAGGAGGTAGACAGGCCTCTACATCCCCTTCAGTCCCAACTAACAGAGAACCTCAACCAGAACATAGTCGAGCTGCTCTTTCTAAAGGAAAACAAGTCATGATTGAAGAAGTAGACGAAGAAAACTTAGGGGATGAAAGTTCGGCTTCTTCATCGAAGGGTACTGCTTCTGCTAAATACAAAGATGATGAGGACGACGAAAATGGTGAAGATAAAGATGATGATTTCGAAGAAGGAGAAGTTGATATAGATGGAGAGGAGGATGTTGTTGCGGAAAATGCTGACAAAGAACACCCTCTTGTAGATTCCGAAACTCTTCCTGGTGCCAATATTCCTGCAAAGTCTCCTATGATAATAGAGGAAGAAGAACCTTTAGATTATGGGGAATATGGATATTCACCAAGGGAATTTTTTAATTCTGTATATATATTCATATATGTATTTGGTGATAGTTATCTCATTATTATGGTCATATCCTTATTTCAGGTACTCATGTTGTTAATGCTAGGACGGGTGATACTCCTCCCATGAATCCTCCTACAACTGCACTGGTAATTTCACCGAGGGTTCCTCTGGTTCCTTTAGTAGCGTCAAAAGTGGTGTCCCGTGAAATTAACTTTCCAGTAGAGACCACTGATTTGCCCACTCCAACTACTAGAGATTCAAGTACAGAGGCCAAAGCGCCTTCTTTCGCTGACATGTTAGGAGTTGGTCCTTCTACAGTTCAGGAAATCCCACTTCCTATTAGTCATACTTCTGCGGCAGGTATATATATATTGATTGCTTTATCAAGAGTTGTACATCCTCTAACTTCTTTTATCACTATTTTGAGTTCTTTCCTTTTTTATACTACAGGAACTCCTCCTTGCAGTGGAGCAGCAAGCTCCGAGTCTGTGGCCACTGCGTCTGAACTATTGTCCTTCGTGAAGATTCCCGCACACAAGATGCTTTTGATGAAGAATTCTCTGTCAGCAATAGTTCACCTTGTCAAAGACCCTGAACAATGGTCAGACCTGGATATTGTCATTGAAATTCTAGAAAGTTCTGCAAGAATGGCGAAGATCAACATTTCCACTGCATGATTCTCTTTTCAAATTCTGCGATTCAATAATCTCTTTAGCATCAGCGGAAAATGTCACAATTGCTCCTAAGATCTTGGAATATTGGAAGCAGCTAACTCTGTCCAAGGAAAAGGCTTCTCTTATTGCTTCCGCTATTTCTGAATTTGATCAGGAACAATTAGTTCTTCAAGAATAGCTGAAGGCTTATAGTGATGACAGAGTGGTTATTCGGGACCGTATCGCTGCCCTAAAAGAGGAGATTTCGTAGTTAGAGTTGAAGGATCATGAGAAGGAATCATCCATAAAGGAGATTGAAGAAAGGATATAAGTCAATATTCAGTCTGCTAATGCTGAGAAATCCGAACTACTCAAGAGCGAAGAGATGATCGCATCATTGGAAGATAAACTAGCTGGCATTCCTGATCAAGCAAAGATCATCGTTGAGGAAAAGTCAAAACATGCCACAGCTCAAATGCAATTAAAGGAGGATTTGCAAAAGTATATGGGGATAGTAGGAATTATAGAAGAACTTTGAGTATGTAATTTCTTTGTGTATATATTTTTCGAACAAGTAATCTCTTTTGACTCCCAACATATGAAGACATGATAATATTTTGAAATATTTTATTCTTCTATGAATTTCTACATCACAGATCTTTTCAAACATATTTATCTATGCAATAATCTTGACATAATATTTAATGAGGAACTGATATAAAACACCAACATTTTATGCTTGTCAGTATGGATTTCCTATATGATTTGTCTTAATTGGTGGTGCTAAGTTTTAGTTTAGTCAGATAATCACACACAGTTTAAGCTCTTGAGTAGTGGAGCCCACGTAGTTTTTTAGACTCTTGAGTAGTGGAGTCGGGTCTCACGTGATGGTCACTGTAACTCTTACGAGTTCACTGGACTTCTCACAGCCTGGTGAGTTCACAAATCGTGATCCATCAGAGGAGCCCAGTGAAGCTACCGGGGCCGTGAACTCGATTGGATTTACGCACAAGGTTGGCCGCAGTAACTCTCTAGAGTTCACAGGGCTTGCAAGGCAGCCTTTGGGGTACCAAATCTAGGGCCGACAGTCCATCAATGAGTAGGTTTAAGCCATTCCTCATGAGTTAATACTGAAATCAAGCCAGAGATCTGAGGGGTCTTACGCATGGTTGGCCTATCTATGGACATGGCCAAAGAGCTCACACTGCAACCCACATTTTCTTCGCCTGCAAGATCAGACCCATTCACGGGAGGGCATTTTCCTCCGTTCCCCGTGACGCTGTCGGAAAGCTGTTGAGGACTTCTTGGCCTTTTAGGGCTTTAAGTCACTGCATTCAACTGCAACCCGCATGGGTATGCATATGATGGCCTTCACGGGCTTTTTAGGGCCACTGGCTTCTCATTGCTGCCCAAATGGCGAAAGCGATAGGCCTTAAGCGTAGTTGGCCATTTTTAGGGCTTAGTTAGGCTGCCTTAAAAGATAATAGTAAGTGGCCATCATTGTCGCGAGGATGATAGACATCTCTGACTGAGATTGATACGTCACCACTTCTGCTAATATCTTCAAAGGTATTCATATGTGTTGTTCATAATACATCAGCTTGGTGACGATACCAATTTCAATATAATTTTGCAGAGCTCGCTTGATGATGACGATGGTCACTTTCTTTTCGCAACACTTGTTCATTCATCTGACAATACAGTCTTGATGTGCTCGCAAATTTCTTCCTTATTCATTCATCTGACAATACATAGTCGTGATCTTGTTTATTCTTGCCCCCTTTTGATACAGAATCATTACTCTGATAATATTCTGGATCAAAATCGGTAGTATCTTCAGGGACGATATCTTTTGATGAAGCGAGCATTGACTGGTATACTGATACCTTGTCCATCTTGATCCACGACTCTGAGTTCATTTACATCCTCGAGTATCCCTTGATTCCAAGGTAGTTTATTTAGAAAACACAGAAATTAACGAAGTTCAAATGTCCAAGCCGGATGTCAAATTCGGCAGCGCTTCAACTTGTGGTTTGATCATCTCTTTAAGAGGAATATGGTGTAGATCTAATCAACTGATTTCTCTTCTTGGAGCTTGGACAGAAGAAAATTTGGGGATTGATCATCTCAGCAGCATATCGGCTTCTTATCATCATAGACTGCAAGGCAGTCTGGTTGCGCGGGTCCGCGCAACCGATATGGTTTGCGCGGGCCCGCGCAAGCCACCGGCTCTTCCTCACTCCTACCTTTAGTCTTCTTTCTTGCTCTGCTTCTTCTCCAAAATCTTCAATCGGTCCAAATAAAGGGGGGAGGGGGTATTTATAGGCGAAACTTTGAAACTTCGATCTTGGTGCCATGGGACCTTTCATCAAGCTTACCGTTCATGGGAATCACTTCCTGAAATCAATTGCGCGAGCCCGCGCAACTGGTTTTTGGGTTGCGCAATCCCGCGCAACCGATATCGTTTGCGCGGACCTGCGCAAACCACCCCAAAGACACTTCTTCTTTTTCTTCTTCCATTTCCTTTCTACTCTCTTACTTTTCAATCTTCCTTTGCTTTAATCCTTTCCTTTTTTATGCCTCAACACTTAGCATGCAACACTATAGCTTACACTACATACCTTGTAGTTTACGCTACTAGGGAGTTACACTATTTGCATACACTAAGTAGCGTTTTCGCTACGCTACACTACGTAGCGTACGCTATAGAGCTAATGAAAACACTGATTTAAACATGCAAGTATTTTGGATATCTTAAAGCTCCCATGTCAAGCAACGTATTTCACCAACACACATCTATATCAACATCGGGTAGTTACATGAGTGCTCTTGTCAAAGATAGTTCAGAACTTCGGGAGATGATGATATGGCTGATTTATTTTTCCAACTCTTAAATGATTTTGTATTTTGCATACTTTCATCCAGTGTTTGTGATATTGATATTATCGGTATCGCAATCCAATTCAAACCCAGCCTTAGCATTAGAAATTTTTGATATCATCGATATTATCGCGAGATATCGGCATGTATTGACGATATACACAAGTTATTGCCGTTAATATGTAAGTGATATCCATGATATTATCATCGATACCAGAAGCCCGCCCTTCAAAAAAAAAATCTTTAGTCAAAAAAATATATATATATTAATTACAAAAAATCCAGTTTAATCAAGGGTTAATTATCTCTAATCTGAAAGTGTTTTAGGAGTATTGGCTGATATTAATATCCAATACACTCTAATTCGCGAATATAGGAAAATTGGGGAAATTGGGGAGAATCTAAAATTCCCTCAAGTTGACCCATTTAAATTGCAATTAAACTATGGAAAAATCAAATTAAGCATGGAAGAGTAGGTACTAGAAAAATGAGTGAAAATTAGAGATGCCTATATTGCACGTGAGATTGAGTTTAGGAAGGAATTAGTGTGGCCACCGTAAAGTCTTGAGGATGTACAGGAGGTGAACGAGGATGAGTATGATCTCGGCTATAGGCACGTTATTAAGGCATCATTACAGGAGCAATAGGATAGGGATTAGATGAGACTGTGAAGGTGATTAGTCCCACTTTAGAGGGGCCTACACGGGAGGGAGGGGGGAGTGGAGCAGAAGCAGTAGTCAAGGGTGATGGTTGTGGGAGGGTGATGATGGTCGAGGGGATTATGGTCGTGGGAGGAAGCTTTTGGGGCTAGGACGCCGTAGTAGCATGTGGATGTCGGATGTACCTTCGGATCTGGCAATGTATAAAATAGTGTTTTCAGTAGCGCTCATAGTGTAGCGTATCTAAAACACTACATACTGTATGGAGGTAGCGTAGCGTATGCAACCTGAAATCTCCTTTTTTTGTTTTTCATCTATGCTAGTTCAACACTATTTTAAAATGGTGGTGACTCATCCCCCTCACACATGGCACTACATTAGATCAATCTAGACCATCCAAATTGTGGTCCATGTCATGGATAGAGCACTTGTGGTCCATATTGTGAATTTGTGATGTTTCAATAAATAAAAAGGAGGTCACACTTAGAGATGTCTGAAAGTAAAGAGAGAGAGAAAGAGAGAGATTGCATGGAAATATGTGGTTGACAATCCAGATTCATAGTCAAGAACTCATAGGAATTGTGCATTTTGTAAATATTATCATATTTTTATATGATTTTAATTAAAAATATTAAGTATCATGTAGCTTACGTTATACAATATGTAGCTTACACTACACGCTATTTAAAACACTGGTATAAAAAAGGGGGTAGGCAAAAGTGAGTGGGAAAAAAAATTGTAGAGTAGAGAGGACTTCAAAAGGGTGGGTAAGTCCATTTCAAATTTTTTTCATTTATGACCACATCCTAGCGAATGCAGAAGCAAACTTGTACATTAAAAATATAATTGCTGAAGTGCAACATGGGGGCGAGGGTGTGGTGCCACCTACGCCATGTGAAATTATGGGGAAGTACTAATATGACGAGGTCGCTGAGATGTGTCGTTGTATTGATGAATTACGGCCATCATGGGAGGCATACAACGTCAGGTTAATGTCTGATGAGTGGATGGGACTGACGAAGATGTCCATTATAATTTTCATGGTCTACTATAGGGGAGGATTGTATGCTTGAAGTCCATTGATGAAAGTAATGAGATTAAAAACCCAAGTTCGTTTATGGGCTGATGACGAATGTAGTGAAAGAAGTTAGAAGGAAGAATAATGTACAATTCGTCACAAAAAATGAAGGCGCAACTGTAAAGGTAGAAAAGGAATTAATGAAGAAACACAACTTGTACAGGACATCATGCACAGCCCATTGCATAAATCTGATGCTTGAGGCAATGGGGGTTAGCCTTCTATAAAGAGTTTGATTGTCAATTCCCGGTCAACTACAAATTTCATCTACAACCATACCTGGCAATTAGCCGAGATGTTCAAGAGGTGTGGAGGAGATTTAGTGCACTCTAAGGAGACACGGTTCGCCACAAATTTCATCTCCTTAAACAACCTCCGAAAACGCATGCAAGGACTCAGAGAGCCCTTCAGCTCTAGAGAGTATTTCAAATGGAATTAAAGCAACAAAAGAGCAACATGGAGGATCGAGGAGCTTGTTTTGAACAACTCCTTCTCAGACCACATGCAAGGTGTGGTGGGTATTCCAGAGCCTATACCATGGTTCGGAAAATCGATATCGTATCGGCCAACACAGGGATATCGTGTCTGTAACGGTTCGATACGATACGCAATACGGGCCTGTATCATCCGTATCGGTATTAATTACACCGTATCAGGCCGTATCGGCACCAATATGTTGTACCCGTATCAGTCAAACCGATACGGGCATAAAAAAGGCAAAAACGCCCATTTTGCCCCCTTTTCGATCTCTCTCCCTCATTTCTCTTCCAAGCCTCCAAATCAGTAAAATACATCAACCTATAGTGATTTTCAACGCCATTAACAGCTTCTTGGAGGATCGAAACATTGGATTTCAGCCGATTTGAAGGATCAAAACAGTTTGAGGCCGGTTTTGAAAAAATCAAAAAAAAGAGGTTAAAAAATGTATTTTTTGTTGTCAATCCTTGTTGAAATCCATATTTACGTTTATCATACCCCTAGATCTACAAGAAAAAAAAAAACTACCAAAATTGAAGATCTTTTTATTCTCTTGGGGGTTTTTTTTTTCTTTTACACCCAATTTTTGGAGATTTTCGAAAATTGCTTTTTTTATCTGATCTTAAATCTGTAGCAGAGACCCATTTCCAATCAGATCTATCTTTTTTTATTAAATTTGTCGAAAAATCTGGAAATTCCAGAAAAAAAATTAATCTGATCACAGATTTGGAGAGGGGAGGTACTTTTTATTAGATATATATCAAATCTTATCAAAAAAAATTAAAAAATTAAAAATTTTGTCGAAAATTCTAAAAATTTTAAAAATTGTTTTTTTTTTAATATACTACTGCTTTGGGAGGGGCTAATTTTGTTCTTTTTTGTTGTTTTTTAATCAGATCCAGGTAGTTTGGTGATTTTTTTTCTCAAATATTATGTCTAGTTTTCTTCAATTTCAATTTTTTTTTATATATGTTGAAACTTGAAATGTAATGCATGTCTAAGGGGGATGCAAATTGATCCAAATTTCTTAGTTGCTTAAATTTCAATTTCATATGCTTAGGTTCTTAGTTAATGATGCAAATTGATAACAAAATTTCTTTATTGTTTATGGTGTTTGTGGCTTCGTGGCTTGTGCAGACTGTAGAGTGGCCATTGTTGTATAATTGCATTTGTTGGGGATGGTTGGAAATGAGAATGAAGATGTACAGTGGAAGTATGGAGTGGGGAGTAGACAGAAATAATGTGCAAGTTTTTGTAGTAGGAGTGTGAGCGGGGCATAACCTAATTAAAACAGCACTTGGCTCATCAAAAAGGTCAAGTTTCAGGGTGTCCAAGTGTCCATCAAGCAGTAAGGGAGGTGATAAAGAATAACTTAGAAGACATTAAAGGTAAAAAGGCGATAAGGGAGAAAGAGAAGAAGGCTACGCTTGATGCATGTAGAGCAAAGGTGTTTCGGGATCCTACGCCGATACCTAATGGGGACATTGACTCGGGAGGGTTCAGATATGGAGGTTACGATTGCGAGGAGGGAAAGTTTACAATCTCGACATGAGGATGAGAAGCAACGTCACATGTAGTGGGCATCGCAGCAGAGATTACTTGGAGGGCACTAGGGCAGGGTTACGTCGTGCCTTTAGCATGCAACGACAACAGCCCTTAGCATGCAACGACAACAGTCCCCCCTCCCACGGTGATGAAACAATGTTTAGAAAGACCACTATCATGTAAAAGAAATTGAAACACACATGGTTAAAGCAAATAGTGGATAATCGTGGAAAGGCAACTACGAAGTTGTTCTTACACAATAGTATTCCTCCACATGTTGCCGATTGCCTATACTTTCAGGTGTTTGTAGATGCAGTGGTTGATGCGGTGCCTGAGATTAAAGCACCCAGTTTTTATGACATAGATTCAAAGTACTCAAATGAAGTGTACAATGAAGTGTGGACTTATGTACAATCATTTAGAAGCATATGGGAGAGTAGAGTATGCACAATCATGTGTAATGATAGGACTGGCCCAACCAGATTGAGTATGATAAATTTCATGGTCTACACTCCCACTTGGGCATAGTCTTTAATAGAGTCATCGATTCATTTGATGAAGTAAAGAATGTTGAGTATATATTTAGTCTAATGGATAGAATGGTAGAAGAAATTGGAAAGTAATGTGGTGCAGGTTGTCACTGATAATGAGGCATCATATAAGGCAGCAGGAAAATATCTTATGGCAAAAAGGCCTCATCTGTTTTGGTCACCTTGTGCAGCACACTGCATTGATCTCGTCCTTGAGAATATTTGGATGAAGCCTAATCTATCAATATTGGTTAAAAAGGCCAGACTGATCACGACATATATTTAGAATCGTAATTGGATAATTGTTCTTATGAAAAAATTCAAAGGCAGGAGAGAGTTGTTGAGGCCCGGGGCAACTAGATTCGCCACAAATTTCATAGCCATGGAGAGTTTGTACACCCATAGAGGGGCACTTAGTGAGATGGTTGCATCTCGGCAATGGATCAACTCAAAGTATGGACAAAAGCTAAGTGGCACGCCTGTGGAGGTGTGTGCGATTATAAGAGAACGAATATTGGAAGAAAGTCCAAGAAATTATGAAAGCAGTGGAACCTTTGATTAAGTTTTTTCAAATAGTGGAAAGTGATAATAGGCCAATGATGGGCTTTCTTTATGAAGCTATGCACAAAACAAAGTTGTCAATTAAGCATGATCATAAAGAGTACAAAGATATTGGAGGCTCATATATAGGCGTTGGAATAAACATCTTCACCATGATCTCTATGCAGCATGTAAACAAAAGTTACAGTGATTAAATTTAGTTACCCTTTTTCCTCCGGTTCTTTCTGTAGTGTTGATAATTTGATACGTTCTATTGTAATCTCTTTTAATCAACTTGTAGGTTTCTTTTTAAACCCACAATTTCAATATGCTACCACATATAAAGAAGTTGATGAGATTGCTATCGGTTTCAAGAATGTCGTAAAAAGGTTGGAGCCAGACGTTAACCGATAGGTTGATGCTATTAATGAAGTTAACAGTTATTTACATATGTAGATTGTATAGTTTTGAGTCTGAGACTTGTGGTACTTATTATTAGCTATTATTTCACAAGTAGAGATGTATGAACTGGTAATAAGCAGCTTTGGAGATCCACTTGCATGAGCTGTAATACAAAGAACCAAACCAGGTACATGTATTAAGTTATAAACTATAAATTATGTTTTTACAAATTTAATAAACTAAATAACTGATATATGATATATTTCTTTGTTATCAATGCAGCTCAATGGTGGGTCAATTATGGAGAAAGTACACCTACGCTGCAACAATGCTCAAAATATCGATATCGCCCAATGTATCGCACCCTTGGGATATAGATGCATATCAGTTATCACATGGGATATATCGTTTGTATCGCATAATTATCGCACTTTTTGGGAAACATGGGAAAACATTGGGAAATTTGTTGAATTTTTCAAAGAAACTTCAGGTATTGTTAAAAAAGACCTTAATACACACTCTTAAATCATAACATCTAAATAAAAAATAATTTATTTTTTTAAAAAAAAAAAAGTGCACACAATAGGTTTCCTTTGTATAGGGTCCTAAGGTATGCACTATTTGATTGAACTAAGGCTACAATATTCAAATATGATGCATAAGAATTATAAATGTATCAAGGCCTGTATGAAAACACAACCAATGCATTCAATAGCAAAAGATTAAGTAAAAATTAAAAAACATACCTATTAATGATGTGACTGGCTATGACCTAGACCCACATAGAGTTATGCGGTGGCTCTGATCCAAAATGCAATCACAGTAGTAGAGTGGGACGTATTTTTCTTTAAGTTCTTTCATCTCAACATGATGTAATGGGTTCATCTCTAC
Organism: Magnolia sinica; assembly: GCF_029962835.1. Taxonomy (NCBI): domain Eukaryota; kingdom Viridiplantae; phylum Streptophyta; class Magnoliopsida; order Magnoliales; family Magnoliaceae; genus Magnolia; species Magnolia sinica. The sequence goes on along the minus strand of NC_080585.1, from coordinate 50,915,210 downwards.
GCCGCTCTACTTACCTCTCTATATTGGTCCAGAATAGCTTGGCTTGGCCCGTCAACTTCATCTTAACGAACCTCGCTCGACGGCAATCTAACATGTCAAGCTACTTGAAGAAGTGGTCCATGTCAGCTATCCAGTCAAGGAAATGCATCAGATTCAAGCGACCATCGAAATTGGGAGCATTGACTTTGATGTTCTTCATAATTCATTCCTTAGGGTCATAACAATCCTGCAACTCTCTAGGGGACATGTGGGCTGAGAGGTAGCCTCTAGCCGCGTGATACGCTGGTTGATAGCAGTCAATTGCACGGCAGTGGTCCTATTGTGCATCTCAATGGCCATCAAACAGTGGTTAATCTTTTCGAGAGTTTCGGCAATCTAATCTATATTCATGGTGGGAGATAGACAAAACCACGACCAGTTCGCGTTTGCATACACTAAACAACCCTAATAAGAGAACATATCTGTATGTGTACAATATGATGAATGCGGTGCAAAACTCAGATTTGATAACGCTCAATGTGATATTATATGGTGCACATGTATTTTATGTATGATGACCCATAGTACCTTAAACCCTATGGACAGCCCTAGAATTATTCTAAAAAGGCTAAAACTGAAAATTCAACAACTAAGTGTCTTAAAGTCACTAAATATGAAAATTTCAGCAATATACGACTTTAAAAATACCCAAGCAGAAAATTCAGAAAGCCAAATCAGAAAATTCAGCAAGTTATATGAGATCTATATGCTCTACTATGGTATAGGAATTTTGTTGAACACCTACCCTATGATAGACCTAAGCTCTGATACCAAATTTGATGTAGGACGATGGAAACTAATCTAAGATGCAAGATGAGAAATCAATTACGCATTAATTTCAGCAATTAACACGTAAAATCAAACATATCCACATAATAGATTCAGAAAATTCAGATCTATAACACAAAGGTCCTAGGTTAGCACATACGCGCTGCACGAAAATATAAAATAATTCGATAGCGGCCCACTTGGAAGTAGAGACTTCCAATCTAGCGTGAGTAGTGCAACCACATGAATAGACAATGACGGAAATAAAATTCTGGTTTGGGAAAGGTTTTACCAGAAAATCATATTTCCGTTAGGGTTTAGGTTCACGAATTGAGATTTAGGAATCAGGGTTATAAGGATTAAAGAATATAGGGATGAGATAGGGTTGGATGGATAACGAGGAGGCAAAAATACGAAACGGGGTCCAGACGTGGATGTGTTGGGAGAAAAAAGAAAAGGGATGGATCGGGTTGGGTTATGACCAGTTTAGAAAGGTTGGAGGGGAAGGAAAAGAAGAAAGAAAAGATAAGTGGAATACCTTGTTGTAGAAGAGAGAGAGAGAGGAAGAATGCACCTTGGAGGAGTCCGCCACCAAACAAGCCTTTACCCTTCCACAATTCAATTGGAAGGGAGGGTTCCATACAAACCCTAAAAACAAAGAGAAAAAATACCATCACACAAGAAAGTCTTTCTTTTTTTTTTACTTCTTAAACTACCCCCAAAAAAAAAAAAATTATAAAAAAAAACTCACTTAATTGATATGATCTATCATCCAAAATAAGGAAATAAAACACTTCCTATCAATCTCAACCGTTAAACAAATCCTAAAAATAATTTATTTATTTATTTATTTTTAAAAAAAGGAAGCAAAATCAGGGTCCAAGGGGCCTAAATCTAGAAGATTTGGTGGCCCAATGGCCTGATCGATAAGATGCAATGGTCAGATCGACACGAAATAAAAATCCTATGACTAAAACGGTCTCCTAAGTAGTCCACATTCATCATCCCAAAGTGGGGCCTTCCTAATGCACGTCCAATGCATGTGGGGTCTTAAAAATGGCCTGGCGAGCCCCATCTGGAACTCGTCTCCAATACACAAAGAGAGTTGCACTGATGTGGGTGGTCGCCTACGTCTCTGGTACACTCGAGTAAGTCCTCTAATGTCCCCATCACCAGCCATGCTTTATAGGGCAGAATATTGGGTAGTTAAAGAACAACATGTTCATGGAATAATTGTAGCTAATATGAGGATGTTGAGATGGATGAGTGGCAAGACAAGGAATGATAGATTTAGAAATGAATGCATTCGAAGGAACTTAGTACTAATACGTAATAAGATGACGGAAAGTGGACTTAGATGGTTTGGTCATGTGCAACAAAGACCAAAAACCGTGCTGGTTAGGAGGAAGTGGGTACAAGTTGAAGCCTCTGAAAGGGAAAGGAGAAGGCCCAAAAGGACTTGGATGGAGGTAGTAAGAAAAGATTTGATGACCTATGGTCTAACTGAAGGTTTGGCCCTTGATAGAGTGGAATGCCAAAACAAGATTCATGTACCCAACTCCAATTGATTGGGATAAGGCTTAGATGATGATAATGATGATGAACTTGGAGAATTTAATTAAGAGGGATGCCAACTGTATGTTTGTGTGTGGGGCCCACCATGGTGCACACATTCCATCAAAGCCATTCATCATGTGTGCCTTACCAAAGATCGAAAAATAAGCAGATCAGTCTGATCATTGGTATGTGCGAAGAACAAGTGGGTCCACGCCTGAAGGACAGTGGATGTCCAACAGATAGCACAGTGGGCTCCGTAGAGCATGGGGTTTGTACCTTGTACTATAGTTGTTGAAAAGCTTGGGTGTTGTACTGCTAATTACTTGTGTGACAGACCTACTTATGAGTTATGACCTTCTTGGAACCTACCAAACACGCTAATTGGAAATCAATTTTTTATAATCAATTCTCGGTAAATAAATCCCAGGTAATTGTTCAATGGGAATCAATTTTTCCCTTGCTAAAAGCACACCAAACAGGCCTTAGGGTGTAGGGAAATATCCACATTTCTCTTCTTTATCAGCTATCTAATTTAATCTTTACTTCAACCAACTAAAAAAGCACATCCAATGTCTCCTCCAAAATTTAAGTGCATCATTTGTCTATAAGCCACAATAAATAAACAAAAAGATCCACAGCGTATATAATGTATATGTATGTTACAAACAAAAAGAATCCTTCGTAACATATCATTTATGCACAAACACAGATTCCCAGAGATTGAATAAGAAGAATCATGACAACTAAGGGGTAAAAAGGCAACTAAACATGAGTTTGTACATGGACAGTATATTAAACAAGCAACCAAGAAGCATGGAAAAGAAGAAGAAGAAAAAGAAATCTTACATCTTTAGGCCATTCATATACAAGTGAGAAAAAGTTTAAATCATGAGTTGTATCGATTCCATCGACTATGTCGCCTATTGCTGCAATGTAGAGAATAAATGCTGAAAGATATGTAGCAGGCTTGGAACTTATGGGACCAAGTAACCGTTTTCCAGAGTCTTTCATATCATATCCAGCAAGTTCTGTACTATTTTCTCCACTTGCTGAACCAGAGGATGCTATCTTGAGAGCTTTGAGTCCGAGCCCAAGAACGCCTTCCCACTCAGAACTCAATAGGATTTTCTTGTCAGAATATAAGCCCTCCCCTTTTATATAATTACCATCTATTTCTTCATCAGCAACAGCTCTTGCAAGATTATGAAGCTTCCCTGAAATTTCAGGTGTAATAGGGAAGAAAATTAACAAAAAGAACAACCTCATGCATAAATTCAATGATTAAGAAAATTTCAAAACTCACCACTCAAAAACTGCCGTTTTCCCTTGTGAGCATCTTCAATCATTTGGTGAAGGATGGCAAGTGCACGTTGCCTTTGTCCTTGTCTATTGGGCTCAGTGCTAGGGGACATAATCATTTCTCCAGCTAAAATTTCCTGAAGAGTTCGAGGATTTTCCTGAAGTAGAGAATGTTGGAGTCAGTGCCTTGGAAAACCATCTGTGTCCTAATCCACTAGCCACGCAGATGTGATTGGGTGGATCTCAACCGTTAATCAAGGTGACCATGGGTCCTAGATGGGACATGTGATATGCCTTAGATTTTGTGTCACTCTCATCTTATGATCATTGGGTTTGTTGAGGAGTGATTCCTCTGGCAGTCCTTGGGAACTTGAGATTGGACATGGCGGTCATTTATCTGGGATAGTCGTGATCCATGGATCTCAGTACCCTGTTAGACAAAGACCGTCATAGGTGTGTGGGAGACACTTGTGGATATTAGTTCATGAGATGTACAGTCATCTTGGGTGCTTGTGTGAGGGGATGACTAGAGTAAGGATGGACAATCTCCACCATTGAGGGCCGATTGGTGTCGGTTTATGTCTTGCCCTACCCTGCATAAGAGTGTGAGTGTTCCATGAACAATGGATCCAAGTTCGGACCGAATCGAGATCAAGTCAACAGTTTGGAAGCCCATTAGCTTGGACTATGATCGTAAGATCGAGAGTGATGATGCATGAAAGATGGTTTGATTATTAAGCTTGAGGACATGTAAGGGTCATGATCTAGACTGGTTGGTTTTGGGTCTTCCTACAAGGTCTGTGCAAGGAACTCATTAAGTGGCTTTTTTTCTCGACCCAGCACTCTGAATGTTTTAATCAGTTTTTCAAAGGTTTTTATCCATTAAAGTTTTGTTTTAACCGTTAAATTTTCTTTAATCGCACTTGATGATAACCTGATGGTCCACTTCTGATTGGCATGGGATATGATCATTAGTTGAAATGTTATGGCAATGGAGGGATTGAATCATGAGTACATGTATTGATAAGGCGGATTGAGGTAGGTTACACCGAAGTCCATAAGGTGGTGAAGCACTATATTAAGTACACCCAAGAAACCCTAATCCCTCCTTATTTATATGATCCTATCCCAGAAGAAAGTATAGCGAGCCCTGGATGTCCCCACCTCATGGGACATGTGAGTGTAAGGAAAAATAGAGAGCTTGAGAGAGAGAGGAGATCCACTCCTCTCTTCTATCATCCTCACATATGGTCCACTCTTGTGGATGATATACATCTTCCTCAACACCTACCAAAGGATTAGACGTTGAGCTATCTTTATTCTCCGGTACTGGGATAGATCAAGAGACTACTTGGATTAGGAGAGACATCGATAGCTCATTATTGCAGACATAGGTATGATCTCCATTGTTTATATAGATTGTTATATTGTAGAAATTTGATGTTATTGCAAATGGGGATTCTTGGGATGGGTCCCATAATAAAATTCTATTGCATTTTATTCCACTATGTTTGTACCCTAGGGACCCAACAAAGAACATATCTAGGAATCAAATATTAGATAATTTTCCACTATAAAAGAATTACACAATTCTTCAAAGGTGCACCTTGAAAAAGAATAGGAGCCAAGGGTCAAAATGGGAGGAATAAGAAAACTGACTCTAACTGCCAACTGAATGGCTTCAGTGGAGGAAGAAAGAGGCTAATTTTGTCACAAATTCTCTTGCGACGATGGAGTTTCTGGACTTGCCTTTCACTTTGGCAACAATAATCCATTGCCTTAATGGATAAGAGCACTTTTCCTTTCCTTTTCTTTTTCTTAAGAAAATCGCAGTTGTAAAAAAAAATTTAAAAAAAAAAAAAAAAAAATTTTAAAAGAAAAAAAAAAAGAAGTCACAGTGATAGAAGAAAGTGAAAGGCAAATATTTGAACTTAAAATTGTGAAAGGATAAATGCAAGGTAAACAAGATAAGCAATTTGCAAGTACACTTGAAATAGTGTGAAAATGTATGCTAGGTGATTGATAATTATCCCCCACAGCTCCCTCTTTTTAATTAATTAATAACAAAATCAAATCTATTAAATACTAAAAATAAAATACAACGTATCTTCTGGAGGAAATTGATGATTGAAAGTGGGCTCATTTTCTTATTAGTTTCAAAATGAACTAGAATCAAACTTCAGTTCATCAATCAAAACAGTGACATAGGAAAAACAGCTCAAATCGTGAGAGTTAGTCCTGCAAGGTCAGCAGCTCAACTGAGAACCTTGTACACATTACATGGTCCGGTGGTTAGTCAAAGAACCTCGCTACAGATATGGACAACTAGGCGCACATGCAGTAACAAACTTATACTACAAGAATGGCTAGAACATTCAACCAAGAGGCAACATTCACTCACCAGACATTACGCTCATTAGCAACATTCACATATTAACTAACACTGGACCAATAAATCCACTCTCAGTGCTAGAACATAGTCGATACCAATGTTCGAAATATCGGTATCGTGTTATGTATCGCACCCATGGGATACAGATACGTATTGGTTATTGCATGAGATATATCGTTTGCATCGGGTAATTTATCGCACTTTTTGGAAAACATGGGGAAATATTGGGGAAATGGTTGAATTTTTCAATCAAAATTCAAAGATTGTTAAAAAAGACCATAATATACACTTTTAAATCATAACATCTCAAAAAAGAAGTGCACATAATATGTTTCCTTTCTATAGGATTCTAAGTTATGCGTTGTTTGACTGAACTAATGCAACTATATTCAAAGTGAATGCATAACATTTGAGTGTATGTGATTATCATTTACTACTAAATACTTTGAAATTGGTCTCAATTGACAGCTAGTTGAAGGAAAATTTCGAAAAAAAAAAAAAAAAATCATATTTTCATAATTTTTAAATTAAAAAATAATTTTTATTTTTTGAAAATTGACAAGGACTAAACAAATTAGTAGATCAGCCCTCTTACATGCTTGATTTCATGTTTGGAATGCAACATTGCAAGCAAAATGGGAGAAATTGTGAAAATTTTGAATTTTTCCCATTTTTTCTCAAATCGGACCACCTACACTCAAATTTCGAAATTAAAGTGTATATGATGATCATTTCAGCAAATACTCCTAAATACTTCGAAATTGGTCCCAATTGACAACCAGTTGAAGGAAATATCCATTAAAAAAAAAAAAACATGGAGAACATGAAGAACCAATGGATATCAAAATCAAAGCTCCAACTCAATGATTTTTCATGCAAAATATGAAGAACCAATGGATTTGTAACCATTTGACACTGATTTAACATAATTTCAAAAAAATTAAAAAAAAAAAAAAGATCGGAAAATAAAAATGCTGACCGGATCAAACATGTGGGATCTATCGGCACTACTTGTGCGTTTCGAATTGCACGGGTGGGATAAAAGATATATCGTGGGATATATCGGCCGACATCGTCGATATTTAAAACATTGGCCGATACAAGCTCATCCCCTAACCAGACTAAGGGCCTGTTTGAATTGACGATCAGGATTGACTTGTATTGTATTAAATGTCGAAATATACAATATACAATGTTTGAAACGGAGTTGAAGTCCGGGGAGAACAAAGCGCACGAATACCTCACGGAATCAAAATTTTCAAACGATAGTACTGTAAAGTCAAACACCAGTGCATCGGGCAGTGCAGCGCACTCATGATGCAGTATTAGCGTGTGAAATCTTCTTTCTGAAAGAAGATCTATGGACGACAAAAGCATTCTACTCCCTCATCGTTCCCGATCATCTGCCTTCTATTGCATATGGCTAGTCAGCTCCTCCGGTTCTCTTTCAAAGGTTTGGGATTCATACTACGGTCGAAACTCTTCTCGGAGAATTGGATCGGGTCGAAGTGGGATTTCATTTACCAGATTGAAGGCCTGAAAGCAGATCGTTCAAGTATTGATGTCCGTCTTCCCGATTCAACTGGGAAACGCTTCTCCCCTGAAAATATGACCCGATTCAGGAGAGAAGTGGTACCCAACTCTTCGAGTGCATGATGGGGACATCACGCGAACACGCACGCCCCACTACGCACGTACGCAAGGAAGGCCCCACCATCGATCTAGATCGATGACGACGTCCAGGGAGGGCCTCCTAATTAGAGGACTGCGTTTTGCTTCCATGGAGTGGACCCGATCATCATGTGAATCCCACCGTGGGTTCTCATGATCGTAGCCCACTATTCCAAACGATCTAGTACTTTGAATTTTGGTTATTATTGTTATTAGGGACATCATAGACAATTTAAATTACTTTGATTAGTTGTTATTTGTAGTTACTTCGCCTCCAAGTAATAGCTTGCGCACATGGCGCGATTTTTGGGGTATAGGATTTTATTATAAATAGGCACCCCTTGTAGTCTTTTTTCTCATTGAAGATTGAATAAAATTTCTGCGTTTTCCTCCTCCTCTAATTCTCTGAGTTGTGGAAATACAATTGGGTGCAAAACCCTCCCTTCTTCGAACGGCTAACTACCGTGGTGCGAAGCCACACCCATCCCGATTCGCCCCTATCTCCTACCCTCCATATTCATCATCTTCTACAGTCATCCCCTCATCAAATCCACCCACGTTTGCAGCTAATCTTTTCCCTACAGCAGATTTTCAGAATTTGCCCCCTACAGGAGGGCTGAAACTTCGATGGAGCACCGTGTTCAAACCGATTATCCGTTTGGCCTGAAATTTGGAGGGAAGGTGGCCCAACCCTGGCCGACCAGGCCCTAGCTGACCGATTCCAAATTCGTGGGCCCCACACACGTGCGGGCCGCCATCCATGCACGTGCGTCAGGCCGGTTTGTTGTCCACGCGTGCGAGCTGATCACAAGTTCCCTCTCGTCTCTATTTCACTCCTCTCTCGCCTTGTTTCCATAACCCTAACCCTAGATCATCTCAAATCCCCAAGTCCTATTCCATTTTTGCAACCCTAGGGTTTCCCGAATTGAAACATGTAAATCCCTTTAATTGGGAAATAATCGTTTGCATGTGTGGATGAATCTACTATCCTTTGATCATTGTTTGGTCTATAATTTTAATCGATCCAGCCCTAGCATGTGTAGGCTTGGCCTCTTATAGATCCCCTTTGTTGAATGCTTGACTTTATGTGGGGTGTGGAGTTTTTGTGATTGTTTCTAACTTAATATGATCTTAAGCCTGAAATTTTGCGTATCATATTTAATTTCCATGATCTGCATCAAATTTGGTATTAGAGCTTATGGTTCTTATAAGGGAATGCATTGCATGTTTAGGGTTTGGTCTATTCACGTTTAATTTACATTAACTCTCATCATAAAGGGTTGTTTAGGATCCATCATTCACATTAGGGGCCGCTGAATTTTCTTGTTGATAGACTCTTCGGGCAGATAGGTTGCTGGAAATTTAGTAGCATTGTGTAGTTTCCCTCATATAGAGTCCTATACGATCATTTAGTCCAATTTAGACGCATAGAGTTGTGTAGAGGATCTTTGAGTTGAGTTAGTAGTTGTATGCCCACACGTACGGGTCATGGTTTTGGCTTGCACCCTACACTAAACATGGAGCAATTGCAAGAGTCAATGAACAAAATGACCCAGCAGTTTGATTCTTTGGGTAAGCACTTGGAACAACGTATTGACCAATGCTTTGAACAACTTAATGTGCATGTTACCCAATTAGAGACCTTCGCCAGAGCAAATCCCACCATTGGGGAAGATGCCCAATCTCAAGCAGGTGATTAGGAGGTTAGACCAAGGAATGGAGGTGGCTAAGGAATTGGTCATGGGCGCGCACCCGTGTACCCACCCTGCGAGGGGAACAAGACAACTATGACCCAGATGCATGACTCCTCCAGGGAGTTAGAGTAGAAGCCCCTACGTTTGATGGCTACTTGGATCCTAAAGCATTTCTAGATTGGTTGGCGGATATAAACCACTATTTTGAGTGGTATGACATGTCGAATGCTTGTCGGGTCTGATTCGCCAAGATGAAGCTTGTGGGCCAAGCAAAAAGGTTTTGGGCTATTGTCGATCGAAAGAAAGAAAGGACGAGGGAGCCCCCAATAGTCCATTGGGGAGAAATGAAAGAAACTCTTAAGGAAAAGTACCTCTCTTTCTCTTATCACTTAAGGTTGGCTGAGGAATGGCAGTCGCTTAGACAAGGTTCCATGAGTGTGGCAGAATACATTGAGAAATTCAAAGAGTACTTGACTCGTTGTGAAGTTGATGAGGATCCCGTACTCACTCTTGCTCGATTTAAAACAAGCCTTCATTCTGACATTAGAAGAGAGTTGCTCGCCAAGGACATAGACACTCTTAAACAAATGTATCAAGTACTGTTGGAGGTCGAGCAATACCTCAAAGCATCTGTGGGAAGGCAGTTTAACTTTCGCGATTCTAGTGTTAAGGCCAACCCTTCTAGAGCTAAACCTAACACTGAATACCAAAACAAACCTTCCAACAGTTCTCAGTCCAGTCTCAAGGATGATAAGGGTAAAGAAATTATCGGGTCTAGCTCGCGCAAAAGTGAGGCAACTAGGTGTTTTAGGTGTCAGGGGTTTGGTCACTTTGCCCACCAATGCGGCACGAAAGAGGGCACTAAGGTGCTCCTTATTGATGGGCAAGTAGAAGTAGTGCTCCCAGAAAGTGACGGGGAGGAGGAAGAGTATTGAGCTAGCAGAAACCCCTAGTGATGAGGAAGGGGGAGTGCAAGAGTTTGCGACCCTGACAGTTGTGCGTTGCGCCTTTGCCCAAGCAAAGAATACCAACGATTGGAGCCGCAACATGATCTTCTATACCTATGCAAAGTATGGGGATAAGAGTTGCAAGATGATCGTGGACAGTGGTAGTTGTGCCAATGTGGCATCAACTGGTACGGTGAGCCGTTTGGGCTTGAAGCTCGAAGCCCATCCTCAACCCTATAGTGTGTCTTGGGTTGATGAGACTTCCATTCCAGTCTCGCACCGTTGTCTTGTTCGTGTTCAGTTTGGATCATATAAAGGCACACTCTAGAGCGATGTTGTTCCCATGGATGTTGGTCATATCATTCTGGGCAGACCCTGGCTCTATGACAGAGATGTTACCATATTTGGTCGTTCAAATGTATACATTCTGGTTTGAGGGCAAGAAGGTCAAGCTAAATCCACTTCCACCCACGAACACGACTGGAAAGGAGTCCACCACACAAAGTGGTGTCAGCAACTCAAAAGAATTGAAGGAGTCAAAGTCCAAGTCTAAGCCTCTCTATATTTTAAATGCCAAGGACTTTGAGCGAGAGACCGAGTCGGACTCGATAGTGTACACCCTTGTGGCTAGGGAGAGTGCACTAGAGGCTAGTGTAGAGTTACCCACTGAGGCTATTCCGGTAGTGGATAAGTTTCATGACGTCTTTCCCGCAGATCTACCGGATGAGCTTCCCCCTATGAGGGACATACAGCGCGCCATTGATTTAGTCCCTAGGGCGACTCTACCAAACCTCCTTCGTTACAGAATGAACCCAAAGGAGCATGCGAAGTTGAAGAAGCAGATGGATGAGCTCCTAGAAAAGGGTTTCATTCGAGAGAGCATGAGCCCGTGCCGTACCCGCCCTTCTTACACCTAAGAAGGATGGCACATGGAGGATGTGTGTTGATAGTAGGGACATCAACAAAATCACGGTCAAGTATCGATTTCCCATACCGCGTCTTGATGACAAGTTGGATATGATGGCCAATGCTATTATATTCTCGAAAATTGACCTCAAAAGTGGTTATCACCAAATCCGTATACGCCCTAGTGATGAGTGGAAGACCGCCTTCAAGACAAAGGATGAGCTATACGAGTGGCTAGTTATGCCTTTTGGGCTGATTAACGCACCAAGCACTTTCATGCGTGTGATGACCCAAGTGTTGAGGCCCTTCATGGGAAAGTTCTTAGTCGTATACTTTGATGATATCTTGATTTAGCAAGACCAAGGAACAACACCTCAACCATTTGAGGTAGATTTGTGGGATCCTTAGAGCCGAGAAATTGTACGCCAACCTAAAGAAGTGTGCGTTTTTGTCTAGTAATGCTATCTTCTTAAGTTTTGTTGGGTCAACTGAGGGCGTATCGAGGGATCCCGATAAGGTCAAAGCTATTGTCAATTGGCTTGAACCCCGCAATATTCACGAGGTGTACAGCTTTTATGACTTAGTCACCTTCTATAGGCGGTTCATTTAAGGCTTCAGTACCATTATGGCTCCCATCACGGATTGCATAAAAAAAAGGGAGAGTTTCAATGGACAAAGGCAGCCTCGAAGGCCTTCAAGGAGATAAAGGTCAAGATGACCGAAGCTCCAATCACACGACTTCCGAATTTTTCAAAAGTTTTTAAAGTGTGTGACGCGTCAGGAGTCGGCATAGTAGTACTTAGTCAGGAAGGGCACCCTGTCGCCTTTTTTAGTGAGAAATTGAATGAGGCAAAACAAAAATATTCCACCTATGACAGAGTTCTATGTGGTAGTGCAATCACTGCGTCACTGGCATCATTACCTATTGCCGCAAGAATTCGTCTTGTTCTCAGATCACGAGGCCTTGAGATATCTGAACTCTCAGAAGAAACTAAACCCTAGGCACGCCAAGTGGGTGCAATTCCTTCAAGAGTACACTTTTGTACTTTAGCACAAAGCCGGGGTAGAGAATAAGCCTACCGACGCGTTGAGTCGTCGAGTCACGTTACTGAATTCCATGAGTGTCGAAGTCACGGGCCTCGAGCGCATCAAAGAAGATTATTCTGAGTGTCTGGATTTAGGAGTTGTGTACGCATCGTTGTTATGGAGTCTGTCAGGAGCTATCAGTGAGTACTTGATTTTAAACGGATATTTGTTTAGGAGTGACCGCTTGTGCATACCTCTCACCTCCCTCCGCGAATTTCTTGTCTGGGAGTTACATACAGGAGGGGTCACGGGTCATCGCGGGTCATTTCGGTCGAGACAAAACTATTGCCCTAGTGGAGAATAGGTTTTATTGGGCAAGCCTCAAGCGAGACGTGGCCAAAATTATAGGGCAACGTCGTACTTGTCAACTGGCAAAGCAGAAAAAGCAAAATACAGGATTATACACACCTTTGCCAGTTCCATTCATCCCTTGGCAAGACATCAGTATGGACTTCATACTTGGACTCTCCAAGACTATTCGGAAACACGATTCCATATTTGTTGTCGTGGACCATTTTTCTAAAATGGCCCACTTCATTCCTTGTTCTAAGACCTTCGACGCATCTCATGTTGCCAAGTTGTTCTTTAGTAAGGTCGTCAAACTGCATGGGTTACCAAAAACCATAGTGTCTGACCGTGACGTGCGATTCATGAGTTAATTTTGTATCTATGGACGACGAAAGCATTCTACTCCCTCATCGCTCCCAATCATCTGCCTTCTATTGCATGTGGCCAATCAGCTCCTCCAGTTCTCTTTCGAAGGCTTGGGATTCATACTATAGTCGAAACTCTTCTCGAAGAGTTGGATCGGGGGCGAAGTGGGATTTCATTTACCAGATTGGAGGCCTGAAAGCAAATCGTTCAGGTACTGATGTCCGTCTTCCTGATTCAACTGGGATACGCTTCTCCCCTGAAAATATGAGCTGATTCAAGAGAGAAGCGACACCCGACTCTTCGAGTGCATGATGGGGACATCACGCACACACACACGCTCCCCCTACGCAATTACGCAAGGAGGGCCCCACCATCGATCTGGATAGATGACGATGTCCAGGGAGGGCCTCCTAGTTAGAGGACTGTTTTGGTTCCATGGAGTGGACCCGATCGTCATGTAAATCCCACCGTGGGTTCTCATGATCATAGCCCACTATTCCAAACAATCTAGTACTTTGAATTTTGGTTATTATTGCTATTAGAAACATCATAGACGGTTTAGATTACTTTGATTAGTTGTTATTTGTGGTTACTTCGCCTCTAAGTAATAGGTTGCGCACATGGCGCGAGTTTTGGGGTATAGGATTTTATTATAAATAGGCACCCCTTGTAGTCTTTTTTTCTCATTGAAGATTGAATAAGATTTCTGCGTTTTCCTCCTTCTCTAATTCTCTGAGTTGTGGAAATCCAATTGGGTGCGAAACCCTCCCTTCTTCGAAGGGCTAACTACTATGGTGCGAAGCCACACCCGTCCCGATTCGCCCCCATCTCCTACCCTCCATATTCATCATCTTTTACAGTCATCCCCTCATCAAATCCACCCACGTTTGCAGTTAATCTTTCCCCTACAGCAAATTTCCAGAATTTGCCCCTACAGGAGGGCTGAAACTTCGACGGAGCACTGTGTTCAAACCAATCATCCGTTCAGCCTGAAATTTGGAGGAAAGGTGGCCCAACCCTGGCCGACACGGCCCTAGCTGACCGATTCCAGATTCGTGGGCCCCACAAACGTGCGGGCCGCCATCCACGCACGTGCGTCAGGCCGGTTTGCTGTCCACGTGTGCGGGCTGATCATAGGTTCCTCTCGTCTCTATTTCACTCCTCTCTTGCCTTGTTTCCATAACCCTATCCATAGATCATCTCAAATCCTCAAGTTCTATTCCACTTTTGCAACCCTAGGGTCTCCCGATTTGAAACATGCGAATCCCTTTGATTGGGAAATAATCTTTTGCATGTGTGGATGAATCTACTATCCTTTGATCATTGTTTGGTCTATAATTTTAATCGATCCAGCCCTAGCATGTGTAGGCTTGGACTCTGATAGATCCCCTTTGTTGAATGCTTGACTTTATGTGGGGTGTGGAGCTTTTGTAATTGTTTCTAACTTAGTATGATCTTAAGCCTAAAATTTTGCATATCATGTTTAATTTCCATGTCCTGCATCAGTGCGAGTAGCCCCTTTTCCAGTGGAGTGTATACGTTCTGCGTATACACCTCTGTTAGTGAAAGACCTATTCACTTTCCAGGTTTGGCTATACCGCCGACTGAGGAGATTTTCAGGTAAATCTCTGGTCGTCGTATCATAGGGTTTTATAATCTCCGCTCAGTCAGTGTGGAAGATTGGATATGACGGGTGCATGCGACCATTAAAGGTAGGTGTAGGGCATGGGTAGATAATTGATTTGAAGAAGGCAAATGTTTATAAAAACCCTCACTCCTTTGTCTTCTTCTACACCATCTGTTTTTGGAAAGTTTTTTTTTACGGTAAAGTTGTGCTACATCCGGGTTGATCATTGGTGGAGGTATTACTCATCTCTTCATTTTTTTTTTCTTTATTTGGACTCAATTCCTTTTGAGAAAATCGAAACTGTAGGCCCTTTCTTAAGACGACCTTCCCTTCATTATATGTTCTCCATTTTCATCTATTTATGGATATTTATAGATCGCATGCGTACTATGATGACATACTACCGGAGCTCAGAATTTTAAAATCCACTACTCTAATCTTCTGTTCTATTCACTAAATCATTTCCTAACCACAAGACTCCTGATGCGACGATGCAAACAGAACACCCCCTTGTGGACTGTGGAAAATAGTCACCTCTCTGCATTCTTCATTTCGATCAGTAGGTGCGTGAACTGTTCCATGTGATATTCCCATGATTACGCAGTGTATGATGTTCCTTGTAGGATTTACAAAATATCCCATGAATATGTATATCAGCAACTTACAAAAATAGCTGTTAATATGAGTTTCATGCTTTTATTATCTCAATGATGATGGATGTGTGTTGTTCTTTCTGAGAGGCATCACTGATATTAACTCCCCTTGTGGAATGAATGTTATGGCAACAATTCCTGTTTGTGTGGATATAAAATTTATCTAAAATTGTAATTCCCATTCAGATAATATTCAACTTCAATATTCCCATGGCTTCTGATAGTGGGGAAAATACTGATGAGAGGTCCTCTGCTAGTGATTGGACCGAGAATGAAATAGCTACTGCATTAACAGCCATTGCAGCTTTTGCATGTGTAATGGGAGCCACTGAATATTATCGGCGTTACTATATGAAGGCACAGCCTAAGGATGGTCACATTGAGAGGAATAGATTTATCAATGGAATAATAAGAAAAAGCGATGTTGATTGTCTTGCGCAACTAAGAATGGGTAGGGACAATTTCTTTGAATTATGTTCATTGTTGAGAGATCGGAAACTCCTATCCGATACTAAGAGGTGCAATATGAAAGAGCAGGTTCTAATGTTCCTACATACTATCAGACACAATGTACGTAATTGTGTGATTGGTCATCGCTTTGCATGATCTGGTGAGACGGTAGGCAGACACTTCACTAGAGCGTTGGATGCTATAATCGGTCTTTATCCAGAATATGTAAAGTTTCCTGAATTACCCACTCCAAAAGAAATATCCGACAACCCTTTGTGTAGTTCATTCTTTCAATTAATATTGTAAAAATGTCTGATGTCATTGATAAAATTTTGCACAGTTAAAGGAATGAACTGATCATGTGGCACACTTTTGCTTGTAGGACTGCATTAGGGCCCTAGATGTTACCCATATCCCGGCTTATTTACCAAAAGAATCAAGCTCAACTTTCAAAAATAGGAAAGGATTTTTGTTACAGAATGTTGTGGCTGCTTGTACTTTTGATATGAAATTCGTATGTGCTTGCTGGTTGGGATGGCTCTGCATCCGATGCTCGTGTCTTACAAAATGCACTAACCCATCACCCTGACTGTTTTCTTGTTCCTCATGGTAATCATATATAGGGGGTGATCGTTTACATTATAGGAATTTATGTCTGAAATATAACTAAAACATGTCTTGTAATGTGTAGGAAAATATTATGTTGTAAATGCTGGATATACACTTTCACAAGGGTTTATGGCACCCTATCGAGGTGTTTGATATCACTTGAATGAGTTTCGTACTAGAAGGAAGTTTGCCAATAAAAAAGAACTTTTCAATTATCGTCACGCCCAATTGTGAAATATCATAAAGCGTTCTTTTGGTCTTTTGAAAGACCGCTTTCCTATTCTACATACTCCTCATTAGTTCAAGTTTATAACTCAAGTGAAAATTGTTACAACTTGTTGTGTCATTCATAATTTCATCCGTGTTAGTGGTGAAGATGGACTAACTGAGGCAGTAGAGGACAGTGGAGACAGTACAGAGGACGTTTCGCCATCCCCTGTAGAGGTCACTACTGTGGAGGAAGGTCAAGCGTTATCTCGGGTGACGGACAGCGCAAGGGATGAGTGGGCAAGGAAAAGAGACGAGATTGTTGAGAGAATGTGGAATGACAGTCTTCCACGCACAAGACAACGCATTTAGTAATATTTGTTGGTTTATGTAATGATCTGCTTAGTTGAAAGTAGGAATATTTTGACAAATTTTAACTATGTTGAGGAGATTATTATTATTAACATCGTAGAAATATAAACTGTTGTTATGAATGATTCAATTGCTACATCATTTCGCTGTTGTTGTCTTGTTTCTATTAACAGTTAATGTGGCATAGGTGATATGAATTTCTTGAGCACATTAAAGGATTCAAGAAATAAAAATGAGGTATCGTCTCCTGCAAAGAGGGGAAGTTCATCATACAAGAGTCTAGATTCACCCACAGAACAGCTTGTAACACCCAAAAAATCTTTGACACCCTCGTGCAAAGGTCCTTCACCGAAGACTCTATCTAACCCGAAAAGAAGGATACCCGCCAGTACAAAAATGCTAAGATACAGTAGTATGATACAATGGATAATTCCTTGGTTGATGCCTTAATTGAGCAAGTAAATCTTGGTCTTAAGAGTGGTATCAGATTTAAACCCAAAGCATACAAAGCTACGATCAAGGAAATCCATTACAGATGTGAAATACTCCTGGAAAATCGTCATATATCAAACCATCTACGAACTTTGAAGAGACTCTACTGGGCAATCAAGGACATGCTTAATGCCTCTGGTTTTGGTTGAGACGCAGATGAGAAGATGGTTGTAGCTACTGACGATGTCTGGGAAGGCTATATCGTGGAAAGTTTGGGTAAGATTTGCTAATCAGTTTTGCTGAAAGATTGCATGTCTATTTATAATTTTTGTTTATAAGATTGTGTGGTAAATATATCATCTACCTGTCTACAGTCACACCCATACGCTGAAAGAGTGCGCGGAAAGCACATCGAAAGATATGACGATTTGGTGTTTATCTTTGGCAATGAGTGTGCACACAGTTCCTTTGCAAGAACGACTTACTCGTCACCCATTTCGGGGAGACACCGCGGATGAAGTGAACTGAATTTAGATGACGGTTCCAAAGAGGAGACTACTAAGACTGTACGTCTATCATCTGAAGATGAGGATGATCATGGCCCTGCTCCTCGCATTCACTGCGGCGAGGGATCTACACATCGGGCAAAGTGTTATAACAACAGCCAGATGGAGACGACATCAGGATCCCGACATAGTCGCTCAACAGCAAGCGAGATGAGCCGTCAGAGGAAGGGTAAGTCAAGAGTGATCAAATAGGTGACAGGATGGGGGAAATGGCCGAAGCAATGAAGTCCCTGACAATAACTATGTCGCAGGGCAAGAGTATGACACGTCTGCAACGGTTACTTGGGATTCTAGAGGAAGTGGATGGTCTAAGCCGCGAGGACCAGATCCGGGCTGCAAGGGTTTTGCAGTCTGACTTAGTGCAGGTTTTTTTTATGAAGATGGGACATGAAAGGAGAAAAGAGTGGATACAAAAACTTATACTCGATCGCAATGGCCCTGAATGAAAGTGGGCCAGCTGTGATACATGCTGACTATCTTTTTTTGGACAAACTTTATCTTTTTTGTTGGGATTTGTGTGGATACTGTTATATGTGTGCCTGTTTTTGGCACGGTTGGGGATTTTAAAACTGAATAGTTCTGGGTGCTGTAATTGCTGTTGGAACAGCAATTGTAGCTTATAATCTTGACCTATTTATTTTGATAATGCTACATGTTTATTTCTGATAATGTTGCAAGTTTCTAGCAGGTGTTGATGGTTCAACTTTCTTGAACTGATGGACAATGTCCGTCGGAGTACGAACGAGCGTGCGGGAAAATGATTGTGGATGTTGGGCTTGGTTTATGGCTCATATATGTGCTTGCAGTGATGTGAAACCATTGAACTATTTCTATTCGATTTATGATGCAGATCAGATATCTTTATTTTACAAGGTATAATTAAAATATAGCAGTAGGGAGTCATATACTGCAGACCCCCTCAAAGTTGAAATATTTTCAGAAGTGTGATTTCCTTATTTTTAGATACAATTTCTGGGTTGAATTTCATTTCAGATCTACTAATACACTTTTGTTCTGGATAATTTGCACTAATATCATTACGCCTTAACAACTGGTGACTCTGTATCACAGGGATGTATGAAATTAATTGGTTTACCAATTGCAGGAAAATGAACAAAAAGTATTACGTCGTGTTTGTGTGAAGAGTCCCAGGCATATATGATAGGTAGGAGGATTGCAACACAGGTTCACCGATTCAGTGGCTACAAACACCAGTCCTTCAGGACCTACGAAGATGCCGTCAATGCGTGGAATCAGCATAAGGTTTAATAACTATTATCTTTCATAATTTCATTTCATCCTCATCTCCATCAGTATTACATCTTCCAATATCTGGTATTAACATAAAATGTGATTTATTATTGTATCATGTAGGCCACGGTCCTCCATGGAGCGGTGGGGAGGACACCTGATGGTGACAGTGTTCGTGAATCACCTCGTGCGGCGATGAAGGAGACTGCCTCGAGTGTAAGTGCTCTAGCAGAGGCAACCGTCTATCAGCAGATCGGTGATATCGGCACGGAAGAAGGCAGACCGGAAAGGGTGGCAGATGCTGGTGAAAGAGGCCAGCAAGTGATCAATCATCCCCTTGTTGGTTTGCTGCTTGGTCTATTAATTTTAGGTCCGGCTATTAGGGAGTTCATTTTATCTTTGTTTATGTGAGGAAGGGGAGATTATGATTCCTGATTGAATCTGTGTCTTTTGAAGATGTGTGGGTCTGTTTGAGCATAGAAATGTTGGGTGAGGAATAGTTTTGTTTTTTGGAACTTACATTTGAACTGGTTCGATTGAGTATCAGATTGGATCGACAATCCGATCACATGTTCAGCGTTTTCACAACTTTTAATTTTTCACATATTTTCTTTCGATTTTGTTACGATTTATCAACTACAGTTCTACCCGTTCGTTTACTCGAGCTTGTACGGATTAAAACAGTGGGCCATATCCTGATGGGTCCCACAATTAGTAGATGCACAGATGGAATCGGATTACCTCCCAAACCTGAATCCGTTGCTGATGATGGATCCTATGTGTCCCAATACTCTGGGGGGACAGCATCGATTGGCTACATGGCCCTAATTCCCACACGATCTGACATGTGTAAAATAGATGGACGGCCTGGATGGGTCACAGACATCATTGAGGGGCCCACATAGCACTGACAATCAACCCTGAGAAGCCAGGCAATGGGAATAGCCAGCTCATATCGGCATCGATATAAAACGCATATACACTAAGTAACCCTAATATGTCGTATCCAAACATTGACTACTTGGACGCATTTGTATACCTACCCAACAAGCACTCTGATCCAAACATTGATTTGTCATCTATTGATTTGGATGTATAATGATTTCTGTCGAATTTATACATGAACAGTACATGGATACAATGCAATACACTGGTATACGTCAATCCAAACAGGCCCTAGAAGTATTGGTATCCGAGCACGTATCAGTCACCCCGAGAAATTTTATATATATATATATATATATATATCATCCAATACACTATGCATTGCATAGTGCCTTATGAATGGTAAATGCGAAAATCTTGTCCCAATTATAAAATCAGAGGAATTAGAAAGTATGAATGTCGTCCCAATTAAAAATTTAGAAAGGAAGTAGAAAGTGTGGGAAATAGCCCTTCCTCTCCGCACACACAAATGCACACACATGAACACAAAAACATATGTACAGGACATTCATGTGCAACTAGTTGGACAATACCATCCAACTAGCACATAAGTCATGTCTCCATGTCATGTGGTACAACATCCAGACCGTCTATAAGATTGGTCCCACCATGAAGACTACATTGTGCAAAAATCAAGCTGATCCACTATCCATGGGAGCAAGATTATAGAAAACCATAGATAGAAAACCATAGATAGCCATGGATCTGATAAAATAGCACGTGTGGCCTACCTCGAAAGTGGATTGGCAGAACCAATAACCATGTTAGCTAGATTGTAGAAAACCATAGACAGCAATTGATCTGATTCAAAGTACACATGTTCCAACAGATGGAACTACACCAAACTGACAAATTCCTAGATTTTGGCAACCATACTGTCCAACACTAACCTGTTCCAGATAATCATGCAGGCGCTGAAGGACACGCCTTGTGACAGAAATTATGCTCACTTCTCGAATTTGATCCCAGTAAGTAGAACCTATCTTCGGAGTACCTCCTGGATAGATCTCAGACAACATACCCCTAGCCTGCATATGTAACTATAATGTCAGCCATATGCAATCACCATAACATTGTTATATGGTTATACCCACAAGAATCAAGGTTACAGGTGTAGACAGAGCTTGGCAATCTACTGTACAATATCTTTTCAAATAATGAGAAGAAAAAGGTAGCATTCATGGGAAGCACAAAATAAGTTAATCTTCATGCAGAACACGTAAGCATAAACACTTGCCTGATCTAGAAGCTGCTTGCAAATATCCACATTCTTAGCAGAAGTAGCAGCAACATCAATACAAAGAAGAATCTGACATAAGAGAACATATGTTAGGATATACTTATCTATTACAAAATTTGAATAAATGGAAATCCATTGGAATTGGAAATACTTACTGCAGCTAAAGGACCTAACTGAGAACGGAGGGATGAAAAATCTAATTCCTGGACTGCGCTTGGAATTCCCTCAGCAACACGAGAAACTGCATCTTCCACCTGGGGAGAAAAAATAAATAAATAAAACAAAAGACACTTTACTCATCCCAGAAATGGCAGTTAATATAAAACAATTTCGCCTACTCGTCCATGGAAAATCACATGCAAGCAAGCATTGCAGTAAAGAAAGCTATGATGCAAATAAATAGCATCTAAGACAGTACACACGCAATTAATAAATTATGAACATGGAAAAAGAAACCCAACATTACACAACATGGAACATATAAGAATTTTTCTTTTTTGAATGGGACAATTTTTCTATTGTAACATACATTTTATTAAAGTGAAAAATGAAAGATCTGTAAAAAAGAATTCACCAAAGATAATTGAAGGAAGATCCTACACATAAAACAGTGCTGGTACTCCTTCCTTCCCTGGCTTATTCCACATTGTTTACCTCCATGGTAAGGTACAACACAATAGCATGCAATACATGAATGGGAGAATTTTCCATTGTAAGTTTGTAATATCCATTTTATTGAAGTGAGAAGCAAAAGATCTATAATGAAGAATTCACCAAGATAATTGAAGGAAAATCCTACACAAACAGTCTTGGTATTCCTTCCTTCACTGAACTAATCCAGATCGTTTGCCTCCCGAGTAAGGTATAATACAATATCATGCATGAAGTAAATGATAAAGAATCCCATATTGGCAAGCAAAACCAGAAACAATACCAGAACAGAGAACCAAACAGATAAAATTTAATAATGAATCCATATAGACGGAAGGGAATACATAACTTTCAGGGTCATCGTGAAATTATTTTAGTCGCTAGAAAATGTAAGATGGCATAAGACATCCTACACTACTGTTATTAGGAAGTATGAGTATCATAGTATAGGATAATGATTCCAAAAATAAATGAAGTGCTGCAATTGCTGTAGTACTTTTTTTAACAAAATAACTTTAGAAGGGAATGCATGAAGCAAATGATAAAGAATCCCACATTGGCAAGCAAAAGCAGAAACAAGACCAGAACAGAGAAACAAACAGATAAAATTTAATAATGAATCCATATAGATGGAAGGGAATACACAACTTTCAGGGTCATCATGAAATTATTATAGCAGCTAGAAAATGTAAGATGGCATGAGACATCCTACTACTGTTATTAGGAAGTACGAGTATCATAGCATAGGATAATGATTCCAAAAATAAATGACTTGCTGCAATTGCTGAAAGATGGAGTAATAATTAGTACTTTTTAAAACGTAATAACTTTATTGAGAAAGAAGGTAAAAACAATCTTATATGCAAAGATACACAGGTCACACCATCACAGGCGAGAGAATCTGCAACTTCATTGGCATCCCTGAGAGCATAAGAAAATTCTATTTCTAGTTGAAGAAGTGAGAACCAATCTCATCAATAATGTGTCGTTCTCAAAGCCTGGAAGCTGTCCTTCAAACCCAAACAATAGCAATATTGGAGTCGCCCTCCACAATTGAGATGACTCACGAGCATACTTCTAAACAACTACCTTCAATAAAGGCCCATAGCCCCACTATGTTGGAGGATTGTTCCCCAAGCTGAAAGAACAAAAGGATGAATTCACCCCTGTCATTCCTGAGAATATCTCTGTTGTTGGTAGGCTGTGATTCCCAATTGAACTACCATCAAAATCAAACTTAACAGTACGACTGGCCATTATGAATTGAAAAGAACAGCATCTTCTAGCTGAGCTTCAAAATTAGTTAATGTGTAGTAGATGCATTTGAAGTTAAACACTGCTAACCAACCATACCGCAAGTTTGAGAGGACAAATTATTAAAAAAGCAGCATACATACATATATATAAGCATCCATACATAAACATATATATAAGGAATGCTCACAGGGGAACCGATTCTCATGGGAACTCATGAGCACTTTTCGCATGCAATGTGGGCACAAAATCCAAACAGTCCGCAAGATGAGTCACCTCATGAAACCCTAGGGCCCAAAAGTTAGCCCGATCCAAAAATCTGGTGGGCCATAGCAAAGTGAGAGGCAAATCAAGGGAGGAAATTCCCTCTCACTTTGTTATGGCCCACCAGATTTTGAATCAGGCTAACTTTGGGGCCCTGGGGGTTTCATGAGGTGATTCATCTAGTGGAGCGTTTGGATTTTGTGCCCACATCATGTGTCAAAAAGTGCTCACAAGTTCCCATGAGAACAGGTTCCCATGCGCGCGCGCGCACACGCACACAGATATATATATAACTGCTAAAGCTTTTTTTTTTTTTAAGTAAATACTGTGTTGAAAATAAAGTAACTTGGGATTCAAATAGGTGAGTTACATGTCCTGATTCAAGGTGCCTGAGACAAAAAAGTAAAGACCAGGGTTTTCCGCAGAATAGAGATAAGGCAGGCTTTGCCCAGGAAGGGTTTAAAGATAAAGTCAAAATATGAAGTTGGTCAGGGCTTCCAGTTGACATGGCTGTAAACTTCTCCAAGTCAAGATTACATATGACCCCTTTATACCTTCGGTTTACCAAGAATCAATACATTCATGGGCTACCAATGAATTTTGGATACCTTCCATGGATGAAAGCCCCTTGCACCTTGGAAATGACACTTCCCAGAACTTTACAAAATGCAGAAATGCATATATGACCCATGGAAAATGCACAAAATGCATGCAAGAGAATGACAATATGGTTGTACCAATCACATATATTTGAACGCCTAAGCTTAGGAGAATAATTATGAGGTTTGGTGACAAGTTTGGAGCATACTGAGGCTCTTTTAAAAGCACCATCTACCCATTCAGCAAGTTCAAGAGCTGCTTTGTCTTCCGGAGGTAAAGAAAACCGGTGCACAGCTTCTTCTCCAATATCATACTTCGCCTTTTGCATGCAACTGCACGATAATTGAAAAATCAAGAGCATTTCAACTTTTTTTTAGGTTAACAAAATCTTTTATGGAACTGGGAGCCAAGATGGTACACAAACTACAAAGAAAGCAAGAAAACAAAATTACAATCCTCAATTGACTTAATACAAGAAGCCCATTTAAGAACAAAGGATTTAGCCCTCGAGAATACCTCCCTGACCTTGCTAGATAAATTGTGAAAGCACCTACTATTTCTTTTCCCCCAAGAGTAGTTTAACATTTACCATATCCAGTGTTTTAATTATCAATGATATGGGCCGATATATCCCATGATATATCTTATATCCCACCTATGCAATACGAAACGCACAAGTAGTGGGATATATCCCACTTGTTTGATCTGGTGAGGATTTTCGATCCTTTTTTTCTGTAAGTCATGCCAAATCAGTGTCAAATTGTTACAAATCCATGTTTTTTCATCAAACATGAAAAATCATGAATTGGGAGCTTCGATTCTGAGATTTGGAGGAGATGGGCCGAGTTGCGGAAATTTGAAAAAAACAAAAAATCCCAATTTCTCGCAAATTGGTTGCAATCTGTGTCCAAACATAAAATCAAACATGTATGTAACCTCTAACCTGATCTAGTGATTCTTCTTTTGCTTTTGAATGTATTGCTTGTGTTTCCACATGTCTTCTTACATTTATAAATTATATCAATAGACTTTGAATATACTTGCATCAATTTAGTTAGATAGCGCATATATTAGAACCACATACAACGAAAACCTATTATGTGCACTTGTTTTTTGTAATGTTTTTAAAGTATATTGGTGTCTTTTTTAACAATCGTTGAAAATATCAACCAATTTCCTAATGTTTCCTTATATTTCCAACAACAGCAATACATTACGCGATACAACCGATATATCCCATGAGATAACCGATACATATCCCTATCCCAATGGTGCGATATGTAATGCAGTACCGATATTTCAAACACTGACCATATCTATCCCATAAATGAAAAATTCAAAAACCATGAGCATCTACAACAACCAAGCATACACACGAAGATCAACTATCATATCCTTAGTTGCAGAAAATGTGAGGGGAAGTGGGAGCATAGAAAATCTGTTTCAAACTGTTAGCAAGTGTAAATACCATAGTGCATTTGGTGACAACTACAGAAGGATTCCACCCATTCATTTCCATGACAACCCAACAGATGTTTTTTTTTTTTTTGTAATTGGTTATTTGGGTATAAGATGACAACTTTAGCAAAATCCTTTATCGGAAATGATTTTTGGATCCGAAAATCATTTCAAAGGAAAAAAGCAAAATGCCCTTCCAAGTTCCAAGTGAAAAAATAATAACAATAACTTTGTTGAAGGAAGGTGGGATCAAGAAGATGAAAACAAGGTTGTGTCATTGGATAAGAGGTAGAGGGAGGTGGTTCCCATCACAGACACGAGTGCAGCTATCGTGATGCAATTAGAACTAGTCACAGCCCACCGCCTCATGTGCCACTAGGGCAGTAAATATGTCCAACACAGGCCAAGTGAACTCAAAATTTTGAGTAGGGCTGGCCCGGCCCAACTAGTTCAAAATCAAACCTGAAGCCAACCCTAGGCTTGGGACATTGACATCCCTGTGTGCCCCTATGGCACTGCCACACCTGCAAGTGATCAGAAGTAAGAACCCTTCACCAGGTGGATACTACCCTGAGAATTCCTAGACCTGAAAACCCACTCCAGTCTTCCTTGTGGGCTACAGGTCTGCATTGAATGAGGACAGTTTGTCCTTTTCAAGAAGAAGTAAAACATTGCGGTGTCATCCAAAAAGCATTTGGTCCAAAAAACATTCCCAGAAAATGATTGTTTTACCAGCATCCAAACAACCCCTTAAGAAGCTGGAGTCAAGAGGGTGAAATCATAAACGGGAGTGGGACTAGGAGCATGAATCCTAAGTGGGAGCGGTAGGAACGATACCATGGGCTTCACCAAAACTAATATTTCCTTCATGAGTCCGACAAAAAAACGTCACCACCGTCACCATAGCCTGATCCCTTGTGAAAAATAAAGATGAAATGCATCTCACCAAACAAACATCAGATGAAGGATGACTGAGCTCAAATACAACAGTAAATGTCCAAAGAAAAAGTTTATTTTTAACTGTCTAACAGCAGGACTAGCAACCACCAGCAGGATATAACACAATAATGGCTGATATGAAAAATGGCATACTTCTTTTCTATAGAAGCTCCACTCATCCTCTCATAAGAAAACTGCACAAAATTGAAGTCTGCGCCAATGCTCCACGGATCACACCATCTATTCCAGCCATCATTCAGCTTACTCCATAACATTTGCTTTTGCTAGAGTCGTGGGGTACATAAACCATTATGAAGATCTAAACCTTCCCCTTATTGACTTTTTTTTTTTACACACGCACACACACTCACGCTAGTGGAATTTCACCACCTATGGGTACTCGAACCCTTGACCGGGAGTTGAAACTCCTGAGAGTCTACCACCCGAGCAAGAGTAAGGACCCCTTATTGACTTGAGAAGAAGTGATGTGGCTAACTACCCCGACCACCAATCCTTATAACAAATAGGCTCTCATCCCAAATGACAACTATCCTACCTACAGCCAATCAGCGCCTAGCGCTACCCAGTCAAAAGAACTCCCTGGGCATATATACATTCCAAACCTTGTGTCAGAAAATGGCAATTTCATAAATTGAAAGGCAGCCTATTGAATTTTATAGGACTTGCATACCTGTTTCATCTAGCACCTCTTAATCAGAAGGCCTTACCCCCAAAACATTCCATGACAATCATTGTGGGACTTGCATCAATCCCCTTTCGGAAATTTTGGAAATTTTGCCAAAAAATCCACAAGAAACCGATTTTCTCCATATTTTTTTATGGGATTATGTTGTTAAGGGAATTTGATTAATCATTTTCATTTGTTTGGAGAGAAATGGGGATATGGGTGCGAAAATCGAGATCAGAGAGCGTATGCTACCAGAAACCCAATCAGTGAGTTTTTGCTAATTGTAATTGTCCACTTCTTTAAATTGTTGGAATTTGTGGAATGAACTTAGTAGCCCATGATTTTGCATATTTTGCACGCTCAATCATGGATTTTGACCTCCGATTTTTGTATTTGGGGAACGTCTAAAATTCCCCTAATCTAACACATTTAACTTGCAATTAGAGTGTGGAAAAATCATGTCAAAGTGCTTGAAGTGGGTGTACGTTAATCTTAAAATCAGCCAAACTCATTTATTTATTTTCAAAAATATATTCAACTTTTTTTGAAAATAATAAAAACAGTTTTAAAATGGTTTTTTTAATAAATGCGTTGTACGATATAGGAAAGATTTGGCTTTTGAATGCATCGGAGGGTCCCCCTGCTACAACTAGGGTCTCCTTTGTCATCTTCGTGTGCAGGTACCCAAAGGTCCAGCGAGGGTTAACCAGATTTCAGCATCAACAGTTTGGCGCCATCTGTGGAAACAACATTAAAAGTCGTTCTTACCTCATCGAAATTCTACAATGGCAAAAGGGTGAAAGAAAGCTCTAGCCGCCATTGATGCAACCATGCCTGCTCCACCGAAGTCGTCCGCAGATCAAGGCGGTCAACCCTCTTAGCAACGAGCTGATTCCGCTCCAACGGCACCTGTGCCCAGATCTCGCAACCAGAGAGGTCAGCTTGTCTCTTTGGAAAATCAAGTCAAGACTCTAAACAACAATATGAACTGACTGATGCAAATCCTAGAGAGACAGAACCCTATCCCTGGTCACGCGGTAGAAGATAGTGCTGCCACTGAGCAGTCTCGACCTCCACATGACCTCCCAATCCCGCGGGAGGTCAGACTGCAGTCGGGGCAACCCAGCCAGATGCCTGCCTAAACCGCAAGAACGGCCACTCTTGCCGCTTCTGACCTGCGTCACACGCTAGATAATTGAAGGCGTGGGAAAACTCCTGAGGCGGTAGGAGAAAGCGAAGTTCCCTAGGAAGCAGAACTCAAGGAGCTGCGAGGTTAGATCGGCAATATAGATCAAGCCTACCATGCCCAAGTTCCGACCTCAATAGAGGCCATGCTGAAGGAAATCGAGCCGCCCTTTACTGATGATATCATGAAAGCCAGTTCCTTCGCACAACTCAGCAAAATCTTCATCACTCACTTCCTTCGCACAGCTCAGCAAAATCTTCATCACTCAATTTATCGAAGGGAAAGACAGGCAAAAACCGGCAACTCACCTCCTCATTATCACTCAAAAGGAGGACGAACTACTGAAAGATTACATCACACGCTTCAACCAAGAAGCGATGTAGGTGGAGGGCTATTCAGATCAAATAGCCTTAGCTTCCATGATGGCTAGTCTGAAGGAGGGAAGATTTCTCCTCTCGATCAGCAAAAATCCTCCGACAACATTGGCCGACATCCTCAACCGAACTCAAAAGTATTCCAACGTCAAAGAACTATTCAGTTCTCGTAAAATCACCCGAAGCGTCGGGAGTTCGACTAAGGAAAAGAAACGCAAAGAAGAGCCCCCTCCCAGTGTTAACAATAAAAGGAGGAGAGACGACGACTCGTCCAGACAACGTTCGAGCCGATGACCTGAGAGCAGGTTCCGTTCTTACACCCCCCTGAATGTTATGCCTGAGCAAGTCCTCATGGATGTTCGGGACAAAAGGCTCTTGATTCTTGAAATGGCCAAACCAGATGAGGACTGATGCCGACAAGCGGGACAAGCGAAAGTACTGCCATTTCCACCGTGACCCCAATCACGCCACCAGTGACTACTTCGACCTCAAGGAGGAGATCGAGGCCCTCATCCGCAACGGACATCTCCGAGAATATGTCGACAAAAGGGAGGAACGAGCAACATGGCAACAGGAATGACAACGAAGCTATGAGAGAAATTTGCACCATATTCAGAGTTCGCGAGGGGGGGCTTCAAACCAAGCCTACAAAGCTCACGCCAAAAGCTTAGGCAATAGCAGCTCAGAACATTATATCAACCTCACCTAGATTTCCGAAAGAGCAAAAGATGGTCCCCTGCGAATTGACGTTCATTGAAGAGGATGCCCGCGGAATCTGCCACCCACACGACAACGCTCTGGTCATAGCCATGACCATAGCCAATCGTAAAGTTTACCCAAGGTGTCCCGTATCCGTTACGATACAGCCGTATCGACCGATACGTAATGGTAACGGCCGACACCGTTACGCGATACTGGCCCCGATTTTGTGACCATAACGGCCGTTACAGGCCATAACAGCTGTTACGGACCCGTAACGGCTATTACGGGCCTTGAAAAATAAGGGGAAAAAAGGGGGGGGGGGGGGCTTACCTTTTTTTTCTTTCTTTTCTTCTTCTTCTTCTTCTCGGGTAGCTGCGGCTGCGGCCCTACTGTGGCTACGGCTTGCCGCCCTGATGCGGCCGCGATGGCCTGCTTCTTCTTCTTCTTCTTCTCTCTCTCTCTCTCTCTCTCTCTCTCTCTCTCTCTCTCTCTCTCTCTCTCTCTCTCTTCTTTCCCTCTTTTTTCTTTTCGGTTTCCCTCTCTCCCTTCTTTTTTTTATTCACAGGTGTACCACACACCAGCTAATTGCTGGAGGTACGGGTCATGCTAAGACGAGCATTGACACTCCTCGAGCTCCGAGTTGTACGAATGGTTCAAAGGAGATCAAAGTTACGTGGGCTCCACAGTGATGTATTTATTATATCTACAACGTTCATCTATTTTCAGATATCATTTTAGAGCACTACCAAAAAAATGAATTATATCCAAAGATCATCTGGACCACACCAAAAATAGCAGCGGAGATAATGATTTTCACCGTTAAACAATTCTTAGGGCCCACCGTAACGTTTATTTTCCATCCAATCTGTTCAAGCCTTAAGACGAGCTCGTCAAATGAATGGATGGTTTAGATATAACACATACCTATTGATCAGACTCGAGTGGGCCCCACCATGATGTATATATTTTATCCATGTCGTCCCTCCATTTTGCCACGTCATTTTAGGTCAGGATCCAAAAAATTAGTAATATCCAAATCTCAGGTGGACCACACAATAGGAAACAGTGGTTATAGAATGCTCACCATTAAAAATTTCTCAGGGTCCACTGTAATGTTTATTTCCAATCTAACATATTAATTGGGTCACAATGACGTGGATGAAGGGAAAACACACATGTCAGCTTGATTTAAAACTTTTGTAGCCCCCAATAAATTTTTAATGGTGAAGGTTTAATTATTGTTGTTTCTTATGGTGCAGTCCACCTGAGCTTTAGATGTGCCTCATTTTTGGGCTCATGCCCTAAAATTATTTGGCAAAATGGATGGACGGTGTGGATATAACACATTCATCACGGGTGGGGCCCAAAAAACTTTGACACGTGTGCTACACTTCACAATCCGAGTCCCGCCTAATTCGAGCCCTTAAAAAATTGTACACGAGACATATTAACTTAAAATTTACCAATTAAATTATGGACTGCAATTGCTAACTCACAATGCCAAAATCAAATTGTTTGAATAGTTTTAATTGTTAATTTGTGGACTTTTATTTTTTTAAATAGGGCCTTTTGATTTTTTTTTCATGATTCACTATCCAATAAATGTCCACCAATTCATAAGTGGGATAATGGCAATAAATTGCATGAATTTGAGGCTAATTTGGGGCATAGATTGGTCCTCCAAGTCAGCCCCAAATTGGCAACGCCATCTACTTGAATTTAATTTCATTTTTTAAAAAACTATTGGGAGAAATGATATCAAATTGTTAAGTATATAAATTAGATATTTAGAAAATTAAATATATGAATTTTGTTGTCAAATTCAGGTTACCTGGTTCAAAAATTAATCAGACAGTCCGATACAACTTCTCACCAAAAAGTGGACCATTACGCCACCATAAACATATTCCAATTTATAAATGAATGCACATTTGGAATGCTTAGAATATTCATACAGATACCCCCGTATCTGTATTGGTATCGGAGGGCACCGTTACGCCCCCGTATCTGTATTGGTATCGGAGGGCACCGTTACGCCAATTGATACCGATACGGGATACCTTGAGTATACCGCATTCTCGTGGATATTGGCAGCTTGGCGGACACCCTCTTTGCCGACGCCTTCAACAAAATGGGAATCGAGAGGTCTCGACTCCGACCTGTCAAAACTCCTCTGCTCAGATTCACAAGAGAAAAAGTCACTTCCGAAGGATCTATACAACTTCCAGTCATTGCAGGAGAGACAAAATCAGACCACAACGATGATCGACTTTTTAGTGGTCGATTGCCCATCTATTTACAATGTGATCCTCAGACGACCATCCCTTAACGCCATAAGAGCAGTGATTTCAACCTACCATCTCATTATAAAGTTTCCAACCGAGCACGGTATCAGACAGATCAGGGGAAACTAACACGAAGCTTGTCAATGTTACTCCACAACCTTGAGAGTAGGGGCACAGCACTGTAGAATGGCCATCACTTCCCTCAACCCCTGGGAAGACCTTGAAGTTGTCCCCCTTAGCAAGTCCGACTCGACCCGTACTATACGGGTCAGCTCATCGCTAGCCCCAAATTTGCAGGACGAAATCATGAACTTTCTGCGACGTCATGCCAACGTCTTTGCATGGTCCCATTAGGACATGCCCGGCATCAGCTCGGAAGTAATGGTCCACAAGTTAAACGTTGATCCCAACCACCGACCTGTGAGGCAAAAGCGACGAGCGTTTGAACCAAAACGATACGTTGTCATTAGGGAGGAGGTTGGCAAACCCCTGGAAGCTGGATTCATTGAGTAGGTTTGCTATCCCAACTGGATCGCCAACGTCGTCCTAGTGAAAAAGTCCAATGGGAAATGGCGGGTCTACATTGACTAAACAGACCTGAACAAGGCTTGTCCTAAGGATAGTTTACCCCTCCCCAGGATCGACCAGCTGGTCGAAGATACCGCAGGGCACGAGCTCTTAAGCTTCATGGATGCATATTCGAGTTGTAATCAGATTTCCATGCACACGTATAACAAGAAGAAGACAACCTTCGTCACTTACAAGGGGCTCTACTGCTACAAAGTCATGCCCTTCAGACTAAAAATGTTGAGGCCACATACCAGCAGCTCGTCAACAAAATGTTCGCTCGACAGATCGGGCACTTCATAGAAGTTTACGTCAACGACATGCTCATCAAGAGCATCTAAGCAGTGGGTCACACCGCCGACCTTAAGGAGATGTTCGCAATTCTGCGAGAATATCAAATGAAGCTGAACCCGAGCAAGTGCACCTTTGGCGTCAGCTCGGGAAAATTCATGGGCTTTCTACTGAGCCAGAGGGGAATTGAGGCAAACCCCGACAAAATATAAGCTCTGCTGGACATGAGCTCGCCCAGAACAACGAAAGAGATTCAGTGCCTTACTGGCAAGATTGTCGCCCTTAATTGCTTCGTCTCCCGGGCTACAAACAAGTGTCTTCCATTCTTCCAGCAGTTGAAAGGCAAAAAGAAGACGGAATGGACTGAGGACTGCGAATAGGCGTTTTAACAGCTCAAGCAGTACTTAGGTTCACCTCCATTGCTCTCCAAGCCCGAGCAAGGAGAGCCGCTGCTACTCTATCTAGCAGTTTCTGCTATGGCAGTCACTTTGGCCTTCATCCGAGAACAGGGGGGGAAGCAGCTCCCAGTTTACTACGTCAGTAAAGCACTTGTCCCAGCCGAGACCAAATACTCCGATATCGAGAAGCTTGCCCTAGCTTTGATAGCGTCGTCTCGTCGCCTCCGCCCTTACTTCCAGGCCCACACAATCATAGTTTCGACCAATCAACCTCTCCGCCAAGTGCTCCAAAAGCCTGAGGTGTCGGGAAGTCTCACAAAATGGGTAATCAAGCTCAACGAATTCGACATCAAATATAAGCCCCAGACCGTCGTCAAGGGTCAAGCAGTAGCCGACTTCATTGTTGAATTCACCACTGGACAGAACCTGGAAGCTCCAACTGATCCGAACAGTGAAGCCGACCAATAGGTTTGGACATTGTACGTCGACGATTCTTCCAACTCTAAAGGCAGTGGGGTCAGGATAGTCCTCAAGGCACCCGACCAAACCTACACACAATATGCCTTGAGATTTGGATTTCAAACGTCAAATAACATGGTAGAGTACAAAGCATTGCTCGTCGAACTCAGGTTGGCAGCAGCAATGGGGCCCAGACTCTAAAAGTCCACGGCGATTCGCAGCTCATCGTCAACCAGGTCGCCAGTGAATACTAGGCCAAAGAGGAAACAATGATCGCTAATCTTCAAAAAGCCCAAGAACTCATCAGTAAGTTCCACGAATGTGAAGTCGTCCTGGTCCCCAGAGTGGAAAATTCTAAATCGGATGCACTAGCGAAGTTAACCACGGCGACCGAGGACAACATCCCAAAATCAATCCCCATCGAGTTCCTGTCAAATCCAAGCATCAATGATTCCGACCTAGAAATATCTTGTCCCGTCATCTCGGCCCCGAGCTAGATGGACCCAATCGACGAGTATCTTCAGGAAGGCAAATTATCCAAAGACAAGCTCAAGGCACGCAGGATCCGGGCCAGGTCGGCTCGGTACACCATGGTGGGAGACACCCTGTACAAAAAAGGTTTTTATTTACCATACCTAAGGTGCCTCCGAACTTAGGAGGCCAAGTGCGTCTTGACAAAAATACATGAAAGAATTTGCGACAATCACTCTGGCAGTCGTGCCCCTCGCCCATAAGGTCATCCGACAAGGATACTTTTGGCCAACCATTTGAGAGGATGCCAAATAGTATACCCGAAAATACGACAAGTGTCAAAGATTCGCAGCGATACCTCATTAACCACCTGAGCAGCCGACCCCCATGACCGGACCATGGTCGTTCGCTCAATGGGAAATAGACATCATCGGCCCATTACCAATGGGCAAAGGTCATACAAAGTTCGTTGTCGTCGCAGTCGACTACTTCACCAAATGGGCTGAAGGAGGGCCGCTGGCCAAGACTACCGAGCAGAAGATCACCGACTTCGTCTGGAAAAATACCATCTACCAGCACAGGATTCAGCATACAATCGTCTTGGACAACGGTAAACAATTCGACAATGATCGGTTCTAAGGCACGTGTGAAAGGCTCGAAATTCGTAACGCTTATTCGTCACCTCGGCACCCTCAAGCTAACGGCCAAGTGGATGCGATTAACAAGATCATCAAAAACCACCTCAGAACTAAGCTCGAAAAAGCCAAAAGCGCCTAGGCTGAGGAGCTTCCTTATGTCCTCTGGGCATATCGGACTATTGCTCGGACATCTACAGGAGAAACTCCCTTCTCCCTAGCCTTCGGGGCAAAAGTCATTGTCCTAGTCGAAATAGGGCTCCCCACGGCACGAGTTCGATCATACGACGAGGCTTAGAATTCGATCAAATGGCCTTAAGCCTCGATCTACTCAAAGAGGAGAGGGAGCAAGCACGGCTGAAGATTGCAGCTCGTCAACAACAAGTCGCCCGATTCTACAACTCCCGGGTTAATGTGAGAAGGTTTCGGGTGGGAGACCTGGTCCTCCGCGAAGCCTTCCAGAATACCAAAGAGCTCGGTTAGTAGTCTATGTGGATTCAGATTATGCGGGCAGTGTGGATAATAGAAGGTCGACTTCCGATTACTCATTTGTGCTAGCAGGTGGAGCGATCTGTTGGATGTCGAAAATTCAGTCTGTGGTGGCTCTTTCCACAACCGAAGCTGAGCAATGACAGAAGCGTTCAAGGAAGGTGTTAGGTTGAGAAGAATGATAAATCAATTGGGGCTTTAGCAGGAGGCCGTACCAGTCAATTGAGTGGAAGCACGATCAATTTGGCTAAGAATTTTGTTTAGCACTCACGTACTAAACATATTGATGCGCGACATCATTTTATTCAACAGGTGCTTGAGGAAGGAAGTATGACTCTAGAGAAGATTCACACAGGTGTGAATCCAGCTGACACACTTACGAAGGTGGTTCCCAAAAAGAAGTTCAAGTTCAGTGCAACTTCTCTCGGCTTGGCGAAGGCATAAATGGAAGATGAAGTGTGCACGAGAAGTGATGGTGGAGCTATGATGGAAGGCAGAACTAGAGATGAGGATTGACAAGGACCTATGAAGAATGAAGATTGAAGACATGGTAGAGATTGTTGTTAATGTCTTAAATCTGTCAGTAACAGGGGTCTGTCGATGCCATCGACAGACCACTCGATGTCATCGAGCATATGTCGATGCCATCGACGGATGCTCAATCCCATCGAGAAAATCCAAAAAATCCATGTTGGTCGTTGGAACGTTTTGGTGTTGCTACTCGATGGCATCAAAAGAGTTCGATGCCATCGACAGATCCTCAATGGGGCATTGATGCCGTCGAAAGTCCCATCGAAATTGTGTGTAGAATTGCGTAAGTGCGCATATTGTTTCCGGTTGCAACACTATATATATCAAGTGTAAATGGGATTTGGAAGAGGAGAAGGTGTATTAGGGCTTTCGAAAAACGTTCCTAAGGGTTCAAGGGCATAGCTAGGGCCTGTGGAAAGAGATTCGAGGCTTGTTTGAATCGGTAAGCTACTATCTCTTGTAATTTATGCTTTCATAGTGCATTACCATCACCATCACGTTTATGTTATCCATGCACCATCACCCAACACGTAAGGAAAGACTTATGACAAAAGCACCTTGTGACTCACCGATCAAATAATTAAATAGAATTTCTCATAAAAATCGACGGTAAAAGTTTCTTCAACTCACAGGTTTAACAATTTTGAAGGAGCTGCACGCAGGATGGCCAATGCCTCCTTCCAACTCCAATTGCGTTCGGATAATGGTAAAAGACGCTGCAAAATAGACAAGCGCCATTCCCAATCTTCAATAAAATGCTTAGCATTTGAAACTCTCCACTCCAAGGCCTGTTTTGCAGTAGTTACTCTACCACTGTTCAACATCTGCTCCAGTTCAGGCCCTACTGATGGTAAATTATGACGCAGTATATCAAGTAGCAGCCTGGTAAAAGATACTACTATTTTATTTCCCCCTTCGCATGAACCAATAAGATCAGGTTCTTCCCAAGCTGAAGGCATAAATGGCGATTCAGAGTAGCTGCTGGATGATTCGCAATGTGTCAAATTCACAGTGATGTCATCCATATGTAATAATGAAATAATAATGCCCACCATCAAAATCTGCATTGACAAACCAGTCAATAGTTGAGATACTGAGATACGAAACAGAAAACATCGTGATGCAAAAGATTTGGGATCACAGAAGCAAACAACGGTAATCATAAGAAAACAACTCCCAAAAGTGACAGATGCCATGTAGCTTAACTGCATGGAAGTGTTCAAGAAGATAAATGGCATAAATGACCTTCCAGCTTCAAGATAAACATGATGATGATGAAAGAAGAAAGAAATGATGAACGGCAAACCAGAATTTAGGCAATATTTTACACTAAGGATAGGGTCCTCGATGGTCTACCAACACATTACATATTGCCGCCGGTTAGGAGTGAGTTTGTACAAGTTGAAGGCTCTAGAAGGGCAACGCGAAGGCCCAAAAGGACATTCTGCCAGTCCTGTGCATGTCCCATACAACCTGAAGGTCCTCAAAGGCGGGCCCTGACCAAAGAATATGAGGATAAGTAGTTTTGTGTAATACTTCATCTTCGTAAACTTGGAATCAATCTTTTTTCTGTGCTAGCCACTAAAGTATTTGTTCTGTGGTTTCTGCATTTGTGATTTTATGTTGCTTTTTCGCTTGTATTATTTGTTTGATTCGCTCTATGTTGTCTACTCCCCAAATGACTGGCTCCGTATCTGTGTATGCACAAATGGATCCACATGCTTTGTGAAACTTAATGTTGATCTGCACAGCATCAAACTCCGGAAAGGTTTCTCTTAGTGTGTGTTAGGAAGAACCCATCTAGTGACCTCTATTCATCCCCTAAATTTTGAAGTGAGCAGTAATTACATCTTTTTTCTTTATAAGCTTTAATGACCCGCTCTCTATGTATTTCTGTGGGTTCTTAAGGCAGTGGAACATAGTCATAAAAGTTATAATTTAGATTTACATATTCTGTTAGTTCCATTCACTGTGCATAAGCAATGACATGTGCTTCTTCCAATTGTTAAATTTGAGAAGACCCTCATGCGTAGGAATCTTGCCAGAAAGGGCCCTTTTCCATAATGTATCTCGGCAGTTCATTTGCGATTGTTACAATAGACATATTTCTCCTTTTGGTGAAAACTCGTGAATAATTTGAATATGTAGGTGGACGTAATAAGAAAAGATTTGATGACCTATGTTCTAATTGATGCCATGACGCTTAATAGTTGGAATGGCAGAGAAGGATTCACATAGCCAACCCCAATTAGTTGTGTAAGGCTTAGGTGGTGATGATCTACTCTAGAGACCAAGCAAATCATGTTTAGGCACTTGAGAAGTGTCACCAGAACACTCGTAGCCATAGAGTGACTATAGTCAAAGATCCTGAAGAATGAATAATGCAGGACCAAGTATGGCCATAATACAAAGAAACAAGGATAGTACAGTATGACATCATTTTTAGCTGAATGGAAAATTTGCAAACAACCAACCTTGCGTGGCTTATTACTGATAGCCTCAACATGATTCTGCAGGTCTTTCAAATACGACACTGCTGCATGGTAATGGCTTTCATTTTCATCAGTTACACTCCTCTCCATGGCACCTAAAGCAAGAACAGCTGATTCCAGAGCATATCGCATGTGCATAAGCTCAATGTCCTGCATCCTATCAAGACATCATATGTGGAAAATGAATATCAGCATGAGACAAGTTGAAAGAAGAAACCAGTTCATACAACAGCTTAGTGGAGAGACAATATCAATACAGAATACACCAGCTCATTAGTTCTACGTATTGGCGATACAATCGATACTGTCGGCATAACACATCAGTGATACATGGGGGTAATAACATCACAAAAAATTGCAGCATGTGTTGATATTATTGGCAATATTTCATGATATTTAAATATCATGAGATACTATTTGTACTCCTTTTATATGAAAACGGTTGTATCATCGATACATTCAATATTATAGCTCATCTCAGAAGTAACAGCAGTATTCCTACGAAACAGATTGATGGCATGGATATACAACACATACGAGGTGGGCCCCACATTCAGGGCCTCATCCACTAGTGGTCTACCAGAGATTTGGATCTGCCTCATTTTTGGACCATGCCCTAAAATGAGTTGGCAAAAACCAATGGACAGCATGGATATACAACACATACATCGAGGTGGGCCCCATGTACAAGGCCCTAAAAAATTGTACACGAGGCGTATATAAACTCAAAATTAACTAATTAAATTATGAGACCATTGTTGCTAAGTGATAATCCCAAAATCAAATTGTTAAAACGATTTTAACCATTAATTGCAAACACTAGGTTTTTGAAACAGGACCATTTGATATTTTTTATTCTTCACTGTCCTATAAATGTCCACTGATCCATTAGTGGGTCAAGTGCCAATAGATGCATAAATTTGAGACTGATTTGGGGCAACGGGTGGTCTACAGAATCAGTACCAAATCGGCAACACTATTCACCTGAATTTAATTTAATTTTTTTTCCTTAAGATCTATTGGGAGAAACGATATCAAATTGTTAGGTATATGAATTACGTAATATGACACATACGTCTCTAGATTTTGTATGTTGGAATGAAATGTACGCGAGTCGTGAGGTATGTAATACACCAATACTATAAATAATAGTAAGCTGTAAATGTGAGATATTTTGGTATTACATTCATTCTAATAAATTTATCATTGATATTATATAGTTAGAAAATTAAATAATTAAGGTTTGCAATCAATCCCAAGTTGTCACGTTCAGAAATTCATCAAACAGCAGATACAACTTTCACAAAAGAGTGGACCGTTACACTACCATAAACATGTTCAAAAAAAAAAAAAAAACGAAGACATATTTGGAATATTTACATTTTTCTGGATTTTTTAGATATTTTTCAGGATTTTCGAGGAAAATATTTCAACTGATTCCAATTATAAATACGGCTTTCCACACCCGCTAAGCTTTGTGAACTAAAAAGGCTTTAGTAAAAATCCACCAATCTCCACTCTAATCACATGAAATAATTTCCTTTCAAAGGCAGATATCCTCCACCCTATACGTTCATGGCCATTTCCCACAAAATGCAAAATTCAATCGTGTAACGCCCCAAACTTGGGAACCGGCTCACAAAATTCTCAGTCGCCGAATCCGGTGACGCGGCCTTCGTAGTACCCCATTCTCAGCTCCTGGCTCGCATACGCCAGGTTCCAATCCTGGGATTCTACAATGAGGATTTTCAGAGTGATTTTTTTTTTTATTTATTTTGTAAAGGAGCATAACTACAAGTGTACCCAAGTCACAAAACAACATCATCACCACTAGAGGTGGGCATCGAGTCAAGTCGGACCGGATTGGGTCCAACTCGACTCGATTCGATTTTTCAAGAACCTGACCAGAACTCGATCTGATCCGAGACCGAGTCCAGCAGGGCTAACTCGATCCAATCTAAATCCTTGCTGACCTGACCCGAACCGAGTCTGACTCGGTCTAGCAAACCGAATCGAGTCGGATCGAGTTGAGTCTAGGGAGAGAGAAGGAGAGAAAGGAGGAGAGAACGAAGGAGATGTGGGAAACTGGGAGAGAAAGAATGAGAGAAAGGAGGAGAGAAGGAAGGAGATGAGGGAAATCGGGAGAGAAAGAGGGAGAGAAAGGAGGAGAGATGGGTGGCTGAGGCGCCTCCTTCGGGTAGAGAAAGAGGGGTTAGGGTTCATTCGGATTTCGGATCGGATCGATCCGAATTGACCACAATCCAAACTCGATCCGATGTACGATCGGATCTGAGTGGTCCTACTTGATCCGCACCAATCTAGGCCTTCGGTTCGGTTCGGTTCGGATCGGGTCGAATTCTGCCCAACTCTAATCACCACATATCCACTAATATAATCTTTGAGTACAGTGCTGAAAAGAAAATACATGATATAACAAAACTCCAACAAATCAAGCACATGCTCTTGCCTCAATGCTATTACGGTCTAGTATAACCCACACGTAACAAATGTGCGTAAGCTTACTACGAAGCTTAGAGAGTGTCTGCATGTGTGCGCAATGCATGTGCCAAGCATACAAATGCCAGAGTAAGCGGAAATGATGGAGGGCTAAACTGGCAAATCCATAAATGATGTTAAACATACCAAGCTTATGCAATGCAAGGCCTACGTGGCCGAATGTCATATGCTAGAGATGCAACGCAAACATGTTGATCCTCAACCAGTTCACATTTCAAAACAGTTCGTCGCTGGAAATATCACCGAGGTCTAGTACATTCCAACACTGGCTGCCACCCCATCGCGGCATGACCAAGTGAGTGGAAGAGACCTCACTATCCGCCTTGTCAGTGGTATACCAATGCCTACCCGGCTCGTCAATAGTAGACCCATTTATGAGTTGGTCAGACTCAACCTAGCTTACAGCCCCCTACCCTCGGGCGGATAAGTTCAGTGAGCTTATGTGTCCATGTCGCGAGTTTGACGTCAAAGCATTCCCTAGTTTGCATGTTCTTTCAGCATGAATAAACTATAATCTTCCTCATTATACTTACTGCTCCTCATTCTACATGACGCAAAATTACCAGATCACATATAATAAATCCATGTACCCAGTACGTGGCAAGAACCAATAGGAAATATCAAACGAATTCTGGGAGTATTGTGCGAAAATTAAACCCCCACGACAGAAGAGGTCAGTCGGAAGGCCAAAAATTACAAAAAATCCTTCACGTGGAAAGCAACAGAAAACAGTAAAGTGCGGAAGGTGAAAACAAACGAGACATAATCGACAGAAGTGCAAGTTTCCAATATCAGAGGAATAATGTGTTTTGTAAGGTATTTTATGTTTGAATGTAATGTAACAGTGAATGATTTAATTCCAAGACATTTTTAAACATTATTGAAATTACAAAGTAGATCCCCTGGTAAACTTAGATTGTTTGTTAAACCATATGATTACAAGTACTCGGTGTCAATTTGCAATTCTCGGTCAAATTCACCGATTTCTCGGTCAATTTCACGGAGTTCTCAGTCAATTTCACGAAGTTCTCGATCAATTTCACCAAGTTCTCGGTCAATTTAACGGAGTTCTCAGTCAATTTCACCGAGTTCTCAGTCAATTTCACCAAGTTCTCGATCAATTTTAGCGAGTCCTCGATCAATTTCATGAAGTTCTCGATCAATTTCACCGAGTTCTAGGTCAATTTTCCCAAGTTCTCGATCAAATTCAGGGAGTTCTCTGTCAATTTAGCAAGGTAAGAAAGCCTCATCACCTCGCCAAACCCTATACTAAAACCTCTCTAACATAGCCCATACTTGACCAAAATTAACTTGGAAAAACCTTTTTTAAGTATGTTAAAAAGTTAAGAGAAATGATGTTGGAGTTAAAATTTAAACACTGAAAATAGCCATGTTTGATGGCATCAAAGGTAGCTCAACGAAATCGAGCATGAGCACAAAACAGTCCAGCAACTAAACAAGGAAAATCTGCATTTTCTCGATGACATCGAACCTAGTTTGAGGACATCGAACTTAGATTCGATGACATCGAAGAAGTACTCAAATTGTCCAACAAGCAAACAAGGAAAAGCTAGATTTTTTCGATGACATTGAAGGTAGTGTTGCCTCATATAGCGATGAGCTGTGGCGGAGTCTGGTGTGGGCAGCACCAAAGGCGTGGGCTCCACTAACGGCTCGGCACGCTGAGTCCCTATCTCGCTTGTCTGGCCCACCTCCATAGCGGCTGCATCAGGGGCATCCGTCGCTGAAGGAGCGGCAGTGGGCATCGGCTGCAACTGCATCTTGTGAATGTTATCATCATATCATGTGTGATTCGTGGTGTCGGGATGGGCACATTAGCAATAGGGAGAAAACTGCAATCACGCGAAAGTAGGCAAATGAGGTGCCCGAATGGGAGATGCGTGGCGCAACTACTTCGAATCAAAAGGGCAAGCTGAGAAAGAATCAAAGATGGAAGACACAACCGAGTCCCCGAGGCAACACCATAAATGACATTTAACATAGACGGAGTGAGGTCTACTCGATTCGTGCCCCTAAGATAGACGTTCATCGAGAAAATGGAATGGAGAACTCTATATTGGCTCGTCCTATGGGACGAGCGGAGTGCATTACCTTGCACCCAAGGTGCATCAACTCCATTGCATAGGAACTTAGTTACTTTTGATCGAGCATTGGGCAACGACTAGTCAACAGTTGGCATCACACCTCCAGATAAGGGGACACCAAGAAGATGTGCGATACATCCCATAGTAATTGTTTCGATGGACTGACCAACCTGAACCTCGAGAGATGGAGGGTCTAACTGAGGGTTTCTACAATTGGATAAAAACTCATAGACTTGATTAGGGCGAATCATCCCTCCGAATTTGAGGACGTTTTCCCATCCCACAGCAGCGAGCATTGCGTCAATCCCGTAGGGTTAAACACATTTTAAGTCCACATTCCTTTTGAGGATTACCTTGCGCCCTTTATATTTTTCCAACATTTTACTGTCGGGGCCGTAGTTGTGTGGGACATGGTTGTTCTGGTAATGGTGTTTGGGATGGAGCCGGCGAGGGAGTCTACCGTTTTGCCCCATCCGCCCACCATGGGGCGAGCTTTTTGACCTTTCTTGGTCGGGAGGACTCCCCCTCGGCGGGAGCTTTCCCCTTATCCTTTGGCATTTTAGATAGGTGAAGAATCAAGGAACACACAATACTCTAGATGAAAAATGAGGTAAAACAAATGGATTCGACGGAATCTAAACCAAAATTTGCAAAAACGAATCACAAATCTAACTTACTATTGAGGGTCAAATATTGCATATTATTCCCCATTTATTTCTTGGTTTTACAAACATAATATGGCTGATGGTATATTTTACATGTGTTTGTGTTGCAAGGTGAATTTAAGAGCTTAGATTGAAAAGAATGCTA
Source organism: Magnolia sinica (assembly GCF_029962835.1). Lineage (NCBI taxonomy): Eukaryota > Viridiplantae > Streptophyta > Magnoliopsida > Magnoliales > Magnoliaceae > Magnolia > Magnolia sinica. The sequence goes on along the minus strand of NC_080585.1, from coordinate 50,871,679 downwards.
AAAGCATGGATTTAGTGCTCAAAAGTCACCAAAGCAAAGAATGGACCTGTGGAGACCAAGATTTAAGATTTCAAGGTCCCAAGATCCAAGAAAATCAAGTGGAGAAGGAAGGAAGTCGAAAGAACAAGCGCATAAATCACAAAGACTATGTCATCGAGAACCGTTCGATGACATCAAATATCTTTTCGATGACATCAAACACTGGTCAATGACATCGAATTTATGAGGGAAAATCGAGTTGGTTATTGGACATATTGGGTGCTTTTCTCGATCAATCGAAGACATGTTCGATGACTCGAAGGAAGGTGCTCGATGGCATCGAAGACTGATCGATGGCATCAAATTTATTAAAGAAATTGAAGCAACTCACTAGACTGTTTTGGACCCATTCTCGATAACTCTAAGACCTGTTCGATTGATCGAAGCTTCGCTTGATGACATCGAAGGACGGTTCAATGACACAGAGACTTACGTAGTGCGAAAGAGCGAAAAGGCGTGACTTCCAGATTCAAACCCTTCAATGTGATCAAAAAGTGTTCGATGACATCGAACAGTTACGCAGTGTTTACGCGAACTGCGTAAATTTAATCTGATTTTGCGATTTTGCAGAACTTTGCTTATAAATAGGGGTTTCCTAAGTTTTTCTGGGATATCGAGGGTTTGGAGAAGTAGAGCAAAAGGGTGGAGCCGCTTTCCAAAAGTTCTTCTTCCCTTCTTCTTAGTTTTTAATGCTTTCTTTAGGGTTTTTAATCTAATCATGCCTATGGTTAGCTAGATCCCTTAGCTAGGGCTAAGGGGTGAAGCTTGTAGCATGGTTGGGATGTTTTTCTTATTTGATTCTTGTTATTGTTGAACCCCTTTGATTCTAGTTTGATATTCAAGGAATACTTTTAGTTTTTAATGGTTTGTTGTGACTTAAATTACAATAGATCTGCAATAGCTTGAAGTATCTTCTTTTTCTGTTTGGAGTTTGCGAAAATAGAAATCCTGTTGTTCCCCATCGTCCCTTGGGCATGGCTGAGTGATGGAATCCCTTCTATTTTTCACAATTCTCCCATGTTGGTTGTTGGATCGGTATATCATGTTGTCTACCATTGTCTCCTGGGCATGGTTAGGTGATGGAATCACTTCCAATCCTCACAACTTTCATCCGTTGAGAATTAGGTCAATGGAAGTTCAGATCTGATCTTACTGAATATCTTCCAATTGGATAGGATATGAATCCAATTCCAATTGAGTGCCTTGAATCAAATAAGGAAACATCCTAATAGCTGCAAGTGGATCCCTAGAAACCCTAGTTCCCACCTTTAAATTCTTAAGTTTCTAAATTCATCATCTCACAATTACTCCATACTATCCTAATTTAGGTTAGATCTTCTCCTAGTTTTGATTCTAATTACTTTCAGAATAAACACACAAGATTAGTCCCTGTGGATTCGACCTCGGTCTCGCTGAGATTGTTACTACATCGCGACCCTACACTTGGGGTTGTGAACACTTATCACGAGAGATACACACTATCTAGAATGTCACGAAGGATTTTCCTCACTCAATCATGAATTCGGAGGATGAGGAGCAGTTTAGGAGGCAAAGGAGGCAGCGTGAGAGCAAGAAGAATAAAAAACGAAATGAAAAATGCCCTTGCGCATGCCCGTTTTTATCAAAATCATCGACTGTCCAATGACATCGAAGTTCGAACTTCGATGACATCGAGGGTCCCATCAAAGCTCAAATAAGCAGCGCTGGAGTGTTTAAGCACATCTTCCATGTCATCGAACCTTAAGTTCGATGTCATCGAGAAAATCCAAATTTTTCTTGATTGCTTGCTGGAGTGTTTGAGCACATCTTCGATGTCATCGAACCTTAAGTTCGATGTCATCAAGAAAATCCAAATTTTTATTGATTGCTTGCTAAAGTGTTTGAGCACATCTTCGATGTCATCGAACCTTAAATTCGATGTCATCGAACTGGGTTCGATGTCATCGAGAAAATCCAGATTTTCCTTGATTGCTTGCTGGAGTGTTTGAGCACATCTTCGATTTCATCGAACTTAGGTTCGATGTCATCGAACTGGGTTTGATTTCATCGAGAAAATCTAGATTTTCCTTGATTGCTTGCTGGAATGTTTGAGCACATCTTCGATGTCATCGAACATAAGTTTGATGTCATCGAATTGGGTTCAATTTCATCGAGAAAATCCAGGTTTTCCTTGATTGCTTGCTGGAGTGTTTGAGCACATATTCAATGTCATCAAATGTCATCGAACGTCGTCAAGAAAATCCAGATTTTCCTTGATTGCTTGCTGGAGTGTTTGAGAACAAGTTCGATGTCATCGAGCAATTCGATGCCATCGACCATGGCTGTTTTTCGATGTTTAACTTTTAACTCCAACATCAATTCTCTTAACTTTTTAGCATACTTAAAAAGGTTTTTCCTAGTTGATTTTGGTTTAGTATGGGCTATGTTTAGAGAGGTTTTGGTATAGGGTTTGAAGGGGTGACGAGGCTTTCTTAGAGAGGTTGAATTTGAAGCCTCCAACGCTTTGAGAACTCGGAAAATTGACCGAGAACTTGGAAAATTGACCGAGAACTTGGAAAATTGACCGAGAACTTCAATGAAATTGATCGAGAACTTGGGAAAATTGAAGGGGTCCTTCGATGTCATCGAGTAGCCTTTGACCGAGAGCTCGCTGAAATTGACCGATAGCTCACTAAAATTGACCGAGAATTTCGTGAAATTAACCAAGAACTAATTGAAATTGATCGAGAACTCGTTGAAATTGACTGAGAAATCGGTTAAATTGACCGAGAACTTGGGAAAAATGACCGAGAACTTCGTGAAATTGACCGAGAACTTGGGAAAATTGACAGAGGACTTCATGAAATTGACCGAGAACTTCAGAAATTTGACCGAGAACTCGATGAAATTGACCGAGAACTTGGGAAAATTGACTGAGAACTTCGTGAAATTGATCGAGAAATCGATGAAATTGACCGAGAACTTGGGAAAATTGACTGAGAACTACGTAAAATTGACCGAGAACTCGATGAAATTGACTAAGAACTTAGGAAAATTGACCAAGAACTTCGTGAAATTGACCTAGAACTTGATGAAATTGACCGAGAACTCGTTAAAATTGACCGAGAACTTCATGAAATTGACTGAGAACTTGGGAAAATTGATCGAGAACTTCATGAAATTGACCGAGAACTTGGAAAATTGACTGAGAACTTAGTGAAATTGACCGAGAATTCGATGAATTTGATCAAGAACTTGGAAAAATTGACCGAGAACTTCTTGAAATTGACCGAGATCTCGGTGAAATTGACCGAGAACTCACTGAAATTAACCGAGAACTTCATGAAATTGACTAAGAACAACATGAAATTGAACGAGAACTTGTTGAAATTGACCGAAAACTCGCTGAAATTGATCGAGAACTTGGTGAAATTGACCAAGAACCCAGTGAAATTAATTGAGAACTCCATGAAATTGACCGAGAACTCAGGCAAATCATAACTATTCACAAACAAATCGCCAATCACCATTAATTTAATTCACAAACAACAAAGATATCACCATTCACAATTAAATTAATTCACAATTCACAAACAAATCTTCATTCACCATAAATTTTATACAAGATATCATTCACAACAAAATACAACATTTCACAAAACTTCCATCTTCCTCCCATGTGTAAGACAAATATCCTCTATAGTCAACCACTCAAACAATCATACGCTATTGAATTCCTAAAAATTGGAGTGTATCTTTGCAAGTATGTTCCCTCCAAAAGTTGACCGTTGCACAATATGTCAATATATTTCATTACAAATATGCCGCAGTCATAACCATTAGTATGCTTGGGTACGAAAATCTCTTCTTTGACGGTCCAATCCTTCCTGTCAAGCGCAGACGTATCTCCTATGGCATGGAAGATTATCGAGAGTCCCTCGGTCGTGAAATTAATCTCTTTCCTGTATCGACCGAGTGCCTTCGTATGTTAACTATTGAGAATAATTATCTCTCATTCTTTGGGTGGATGATCATCAAATGCCAATGACTATTTGTGTGGTTCACGGGTACACATACATGTCCATGTTTGACAAAATAAGATATCATTAAAGACATGATTTTCCATTACAGTTGTTCAATGTGTTAACCTATGCTTAACTATTCCCAAATGTCCCAAAGTTACATGACTTGTAAGTTTTAATCCGCAATGGTTAATGCAGCTCTATATGTCACTTTTATCCGGTAACTAGGTACCGCACTACGTTTCCTCCATTCATCTGGCATTTTCTTCATTTCTACAATCTTGTCGAACAACTTAGCCAACTGAAATAAGCCAATTTCTCTCGTGCATTTCTACTGGCATACCATCATGTCATAAGGTTTTTCCTATGTTCATCTTCTTCAAAGCTTTGTTCATTTCAAACATCATAATCCTATGAAAGTATCTCAGACTTTGGCCTCTTTTGAGTTTATGATTGTTTTTATCCTTAAGGTCTTGGAGTAGTCGTCATCAAACAAGTTCTAGAAGTATCTTTTCCACTTTTCATTGATCTCAACGCCCTTAAATAATATCCTTGGTCAATACTCTAAAGCATCTAACATTAACTCAGTCTCGATACTTCCTCTCCCTCATATTTGCAAGTTTGAAGACATCTATATCACCTACTATTGTCCCAATCTAACTGAAGACTTACTCAATCTACGTTACAAATCTGCAGGAGAGAACCAATACCAAAGTAACGCAACAAAAAGTTATGTACTGATTCTTTTGTCTTCCTACAATGAAGCACATATTGTCTTCCTACAATGAAGCACATATTCACTACTAGTTCTCTCTCGAATGATTTCAAAACAAGATAACATCTGACACAGCCATTATGTAAATGCCAATAACTTCTAAATACAGTAGAGCACCCCCACAGCTTGCTCTCAAAATAGTGCCAGAAAATCACAGTTGAAAGGAACTGAAAGGACTTACAGGATAACATGCCCTTGTTATCCACGCACAAATGTGCTTACCAACCTCACACAAAGGAATTTGGGCTCTTCAAGTTTACCCAAAGCTCTAAAAGCCATGGAAATTCTTCATTTAAAGATTCTAAATTCAAGGTTCTTGAGACATGACAGAAGTTTGATTTATATAAAAATACCATTTAATAATAAACATGTGTATAGTCATGAGCAGTGTTCGAGTTGTCGATGTCGCTACAAGTTTCGCTGGCTGGAGATAATGATATAATATCGTTATCGCCGATAACCGGAAATGCAGGGAAAAAGGGTGAAACATGGAGAAAATGGTGGAATTTTTCAGTGCAACTTCAGGACATTTCTAAATACACATATTTACATATTCAGGAATGGAAAAATTGTAACAAAAATGCATTAAATAATAAGTTTCCATTTAATGGGGGCCAAAAGGCATGCGTTGTCATAAGAAATCACTCAAATAGTAATCAAAATGAGTTTCAAGGGCTAAGATGTTAGATCAAATCAAAATTTCATATAAGTTACAATTGAGGAAAGAGTCTGCAAATTGCATACTGAGTAAACTTTATGGGGCCTATTGTGATTTATACATACAACATGGAGTAAAATTGACCCATCCTCCGTTGCGGCCAATGGAATCCTCTATGCATGTGCATGTGAGAGCATGCATCCGTGTATAGCAAACCGCATTTAATGCGTGCAGGGATGCGCTCTGTGGGGCCCACCATGATGCATGGATTTTATCCACGCCGTCCATCATTTTTTCAGATCATTTTAGGACATGATTCTAAAAATTAGGCAGTCAGGCAGTTCCGATGTTCAAGTGGACCGCCCCACACTAATCAGTTGCGTTAATAAAACTCACTGTTGAAGCCTTTGTAGGGACTACAGTGATATTTATTTTCCATCCAACCTGTTCATATGGTCATATAAACATGGATGAAGCGAAAACACAAATATCAGATTAATGCAAAACTTCTGCCGCTCACAAGAAATTTTTAATGGTGGCAGTTCAATCTCCACTGTTTGGTTCACTTGAGCCTTTGATCTACCTTATTTTTAGGTTCATATCCTAAAATGACATTGGAAAAATGGATTGATGGCATAAATAAAACTCATACATTAAGGTGGGCCCCACGGAGCCCTGCAAGGGCAGGATGTAATCTGCGATTTGATACACTGATTTGAAAAAACTGTGGGATCAGTCACACCCACCGTTGTAACATTTATAAGGCCCACCATTATGTATTTTTTAGATCCAACCTCATCATAAGTTAACATAGAGATAGATGACGTGAAAACAAAAATATAAGCTTGATCGGAAACTTCTATGGCCCCTAAGAAGTTTTGAACGGTGGATCACTGTCCCCACTTCTGGGGCCCACTGTGATGAACTGTATCTAAAGCTCAAGTGAACCCAGGAAGGTTTCAACAATATGGATGGCATCTAAACATCACTGTTGAACCTAGGAAGGTTTCAACGGTAGGAATTTCCCAAACCACATTTTCCTTTAGTACAGCTCACTTGAGCTTTGGATACCGTTCATTTTTTAAAACAAGTACTAAAATGAAATCACAAAACGGATGGACGGAGAGGATTTCTCACAGCCATCACAGTGGGCCCCACCCGAGCTTGCAGCGCAGGAACAGTGGGAAAGGCTTCCGCAGTAAATCCACGTCCCTGGTCCATGCAGAAAGGAAATCAGATTGTGTACTGAGTTACTCAGTACGCTCTTATGGTTCTGAGTAAACTCAGTTGGGCCCACCGCGAATGCATGTGGTTTATCCACACCGTCCATTTGTTTTTCTAGATCATTATATGGGTTCAACCCAAAATTGATGCATATACAAAGCTCAAGTGGGCCATACCACTGGAAAAAGTGGAACTATTGATTTCAACCGTTGAAAATTTTCTAAGGCCCCCAGTGATGTTTATGTGTCATCCAACCTGTTCATAAGATCAGAAGGACATGGATGAAGGGAAAACACAAATATCAACTTGATCTAAAACCTCTGTTGTCCCCAAAAAATTTTCAATGGTAGATGTTCAATTTACACAGTTTCTAGTGGTGTGGTACATTTGAGGGTTGGATATACTCCATTTTTGGGAAAAGGCCCTAAAATTATGTGTTAAAAGAGATGGATGGAGTGGATATAATGCATGAATGACACGGGCCCACGTAGTTTACTCAGCATGCTTACCGTACTGAGTTACTCAGTACGCAATCCGCTTCCTGCGGAAAGGGATTTGGCTACTCCCCTGCCGTGCTCTGTGGGCCCCACCACGAGGTATGTGTTTCATTCATGCCGTTCATCTATTTTTATAGATAATTTTATGATATGAGAAAAAAAAAAAAAAAAAAAAAAGAGGTATATCCCAATCTCAATTGGACCACATTACAAGAAACAGTGTTGAATGAATGTAGACCATTAAAAGCTTTTTGGGGACGATAAAAGTTTTGGATCAAGCTGATCTTTGTTTTTTCCCTTCATATGAGTCTTTATAAGTTAATTAACAGGTTGGATGTCAAATAAACAGTACAGTGGGCCTTAGGAGGATTTAAATGGTGGATATCCAATCACTACTATTTTCCCGTGGTGTAGTCCACCTGAGTTTTAGATCTAACTCATTTTTTGGATAAACATTTAAAATAATATTTCAAAATTAATGGATAGCATGGATACAACAAATGCATCATGGTGGGGCCCACGTAGCACCGACCTGCACCCACCGTGTTGGGTCTTTTGAACAGCGTCAGAGTGAAAGTGACATGCATCATCAAAGCTCACTTGTGGGGTCCACCGTGATTTATGTATTTTATCCACTCCGTCCATCCATTTTAACAGATAATTTTAGGTCTTGAGCCTAAAAACGAAGTATATCCAAACCTCAAGTAGACCACACCATAGGAAACAGTATGAATTGGACATTTACCGTTGAAAATATCTTGGGGGCCACAGAAGCTTTGGATCAAACTTCTATTTGTTTTTTCCCTTCATCCATGTCGGTGTGATCTTATAAACAGGTTGGATGAAAAATAAACATCACCATGGGCCCTAGAAAAGTTTTAACGGTGGAAGTCATTATTCAAACTGTTTCCCATGGTGTGGTCCACTTGATCGTTTAGTACGCTTATATTTTGGTCTCAACCACTAAAATAATATGAAAAAACGGATGGACTGCATGGATAGACGAGATACATTCTCTGTGGGCCAACAGAGTGCACTCGTACGATAAGAGCGTACTGAGTAACCACGTACGCAATGCCATTCACAGCGCCCGATCCCCAAATTGCGATAAAACCCCCCAAAATCCCTCTCCCCCTTCAAAATTTTCAAAATTTTATCTCCTTTCCCACCGATTTCTCTGGATTTTCAACCCGAAAATCCCTCTCCCTTATCCCAAATCAAAAAAAAACCTCTAATTTCGACCAAGATCTCGGCCCGCTGGCGGAATCAAGACGTTCGAAAAAAAAAGGAAATTTTGGGGTCGAATCTTACCGAAAATGCCGATCTGCACTCAACAGCAGCTGAATTCGCATCATCCTCCAAATCCAGGCGAAAAAACGGGTATTTCTTATATTTTTTGTGATTTTCTCGCTGACAACGACCCCTTTTATCGATAAAAGGGGGTTGTTAGCTACAGTTCTCACCCGTGGTTGGTGGGAACAGCGAAATATCGGCGCCCTTTTGAAAATACCGACAATATCGGCGAGATTTCGGCGATATTTGGAAGCGAAACGAAATAATGGGGCTACGGTGTCGCTGCACTGGCAACACCGATAATATCGGCGATATTTCGATAATATCACCAATAATTTGAACACTGGTCATGAGAAGAACCGGGTAGTTTCTCAATATACTTAGGGAGGAAGAGATGGTCTATTCATATCCATGCATGATACCGCATTTAACGTGTTGAGTCGGGATTCATGCCATGTCCTCAACATACCCATGTATTAAGAAGACACTATAGGAGAAGAGCACATAACTGACGATATTACCTTATCATGACCAGAAGATCCTGCATATTGACAATGTCACGAGAAATTGATGAATTCTGGAATTTATCATGAGAAATTGATGAATTCTGGAATTTATCTGTGTCCCATTTTCCTGATATTTTGGCACTAATTTTTTGGCCTAAAAGATTTTCAACTGATATAATCAGATATGGTCAATACAAGCTGATAAGGGTACGATAAGCCCATATCCTATCATTTTTTAGGCAAGCCAATATGCCCTTTGATACCGATATTCAGTACCATACCTTCCTCTTTTATGTAATTTAGAAGATTGAGGTTTCCTCTCTTACTTTCCATGTCATGGAATAATTATCAACACACTTCATCAAAAGAAGAACAGTCTTCCTGTTTAATGTAATTTAGGATGGTTAATTGTTTGCTTCAGTTTTTTTTTTTTTAGGTTGGCTAATTGTTTACTTATTTCAGCATAATGCTCAACAGTATCAGAGTGATAAGAAAGAAAATAAAATAATTCACTGACTATTTAGGGTGCACAGGAAAGTTTCCAATGATGCTCAAGGAGACTAAATATCAGTTAAGCATATGAACAAGGCATGTTTTTGTATAAGCGTACAAGCATCAAGCCATATGCCCTGGTCAACAGAGGGCAGCATATACAAAAATTGAGCATCAATTAAGAATTAAGACAAAGTTACTTTTTTATTGTTCTCATAACAGCTGAAAGATAAACACGGAAGGAAAAAAAAAAAAAAAATTTGAATAATATTATCAGCCAGAAAAGAGCTATAAAATTGAAGCGTTTTTGGTTTCGCACCTCTTCCAGGCTGTTGTAGTAGAGGCAATTGGCTGCATGCTAATCAGCTCGATAGCATCTTGAAATTTTATCCCTGGAACTACATCAAACAAGACCTGTACAAGAATTAGCTGGTTAAAATCTATATAAAATATCCCCAAATAAGCACAGAAGGGTTCAGGTAATTGTTTTGCCCAAGAACAACAATCAGGAAATCCATATTTAAGCATAAAACAAAATGAAGAAACAAAAGAAAGAATTAAGACTTTGACAGATGATTTTGTGAAGTTAGAAACAAGTTAATAACTTCTGTCAAAAGCTAATAATTGACGACAAGTCATCTAACAGAATCTATATTATAGCAGCAATAAAATTGCATGCTAATGAATATAAAAAAGATCACATGTTTAAAACATATTAGACCACAAAAATATGGAAGGAAAGATCGCGAGGGAAGAACCAACCTAAATAAACCTAGCTTTCTAGGCACTTGACTAGGCACCTGGCTGTCACCAACGGCTTGAAGAGGAAACCACTCTGGGTGGGAGGGTGTGGACATGTGTGGGAACCATTTTGATTATTGCTCATATTAATAAGATTATAAGATCACTTATTTTATCCTAAGGCCTCTATTTATATCAGATCTTCTTTGCCAATTCCTCAGTTTTTATTTGCTTTTAGCTGTTCACTATCCTTCTCCTAATAAAATATGTTAACAATCAAAATTAAGGGGATTAATAACATAGTTCTCATTAATAACATCTCCTTGAATAAAAAAAAATTGTGTTCTCGTCGAAAATAAAAATAGAGATGTGTAGACAAGTTCATTTCATCAAACCAACCAAAAAACCTTTTTCTTGTTAGCAATGAAACTTTATAACATAAGAAGAATCTCTTATACAAAAAATTCACCAATCAATAAGAAGACAGAGACAAGCTCAACTGACCCATTAGCAAGGATTTCAGCTATTTGTTGCACTTACCTAGGAACAAGAGAAAACTCAGCAACCGTTAAGAGCTAGACTTGTAATCTCACTGAAGATAAAAGATAGCTTCATCATTATCCCAACTAATTGGTGTCAGCTACACAATTCCTGTCCCAATGTTCCACTATATTGTGGACCATGTCATCAAATCTTTTCTTACTACCTCCACCGATGTCCTTTTGGGCCTTCCCCTTGCCCTCTCATTATTATAGCCTTCAACTTCAACCAAACCAATCCTTCAACCAATCAGTGTTCGAAATATCGGTATCGTGTTACGTATCACACCCTTGGGATACGGATACGTATCGGTTATCGCATGGGATATATCGGTTGTATCGCGTAATGAATTGCTTTTGTTGGAAACATGGGGAAACATTAAAAATTGGTCGAATTTTTCAATGAAATTTTAGTGGTTGTTAAAAAAGACATCAATACACATTTAAAAATCAAAACATTACAAAAAACTAGGGGTGTACACAAACCGAGTTAGCTCGGTTAGCTCGCTCGACTCGACTCGAAAAAGCTTGATTCAACTCAGTTCGAAGCTGATTTCGAGCCGAGTCGAGCTAAGTTTTTTTTATATCAGAGCGAGAGGTCTCGTGTTCGAGACTCCTCACCGGAGATGATTAATGCAGGGGCATTTTCACACCGGGCTCGAGTGGGGTAGCTTGTGGGACGCGGGGACACACCCGGGGTGGGCGGCCCGTGTGAGGCGGGTGGCTCGCGTGAGGCGGTACCCATGTGATTTGGGGCCCACGAGGGAGGTTCGGCTGAGGTCCTAACCCATGAGATGTAGGGCCTGGGCTATGAGATAAAGGGATTAATTCGCCATGCTCTATTAGTTCGAGCTTTTAGAGCAAGTGGTTAATTGTCCTGCATCATAAGCTAAAGGTGTCATTGATCATGGTGAAAAACCAAGTGGATAGCGAGCATCCATCAAATTCCTCCAATTTGGAGCAAAGTCAATCTTCTCAAAGAGTCTCTATGAAGCCAACTAGGGATCATGTCATTTCCATTTTGACATTGCAAAACTGTTCTTTTGTTGTTTATTGTCTTTCTTAAATATCATTTGTGGCATCCAATAGAATGAGAAATTCAATGATGAGGATTGGAATTGTAATTTCCGACTGAATGTAGAAGAAAAATTAGAAGCTCAATGTTTGTCATGCAGGCATGTAAGGGAAGGAAATTATTAGCACAAGACTCAAACCAGATAAATGAATCTTGTGCAAGAAAGTGTGATATCAGGAGTAGGTTGTAAGAATGTCATCTCAAAAAAAACCAAACAAGCTAAGAGGATATTAGAAGAAAAATTCAAAAACAAAACATGATAAACCATTGTCTTCAAAATAGCAATTGGAGATATATCTCAATTAGAAGAAATACTTGAGAAAGGCAATAATGAAGTTGAGGGGACTGCACCACTCACTAATGGCTAGACAAAGGGATCAGCAAGTGTTGAACCAGACAGTTACAGAGATAGATATGTTAAACAGATTATTATGAAGCATAACACATAATGAGCTTGGTTGGCTATTATTAAGTTGTCCATCTATCTCATCCTAGGTAAGAAGTGATGAACCATACCCTTCTAAAAACACCAGATAACATGTTTAAGATATTAACAACTTAAACATGTCTCTTTTTTTTCTTTTCTTTTCTTTTTTCTTTTTTTTTTCTTTTTTCTTCTTTTTTCTTTTTTTTTTTTTTTTTTTGTTTTTTGGAAGGATTCAGCTTAAACAGCTTAACATATCTTACTGATTTAAAACAAGGAATGAACCAAGACCAACCACAGTATCATACAACTTCTAACCAAAACTGGTGGCACAAAGTCCATTTCTATTTTTGTATCTACTTGAGCACAAAACCTAGATGGCTGGGATCGAAATTGGATCTTGAGGTAACAACAAAAAGTAAATTTTCTTCATAGAGGCACCAGAAAAATGGTATATGTGCATCCAAAACATTATCTTAAGAGTTTATATGCAACAGCATAGAAACTATCACAACTTCACAGGTTCATTATAACTCTAGATAAATAATTTCACCAGTTAATAAAGATAAAAACAGAAATGGAAAGCATTTTCTCACAATAAAACAATAATTTATTACAATAACTAACAGCAACGAATCAAACTTCTATTAGAAACTGAAAGAGAATACAGCTAAAACAGTAAGCATGTGCTGAAAAGACGACACAAGCTTAATACAAAGATACAGTGGCAAACCATGATAGGCAATGAAAAAAACCAGGACCTCCTCCCAGAAATAACGAAATAACAGCACCCCAAATGAGAGATTCCCATCCCCAACAGTATCAGCCAGCTGGATTCCTCTACATTTGGGCTTCAGCAAAGCTAGAATCCTCTAAATTTGGGCTTCAGCAATGCAACTAACTACTGACTGTTCCACTTGATTAAACAAAACCAGTAATAACAAACAAATAGAAGCCCATGGCAACCTTTGCCCTTTTCCTGATGTCTGGTTGCATAAAAGTGCCTACTCACCAGCAGAGGAGTCTGAACAGCAAGTCTTTCAAGCACAAAGTTTTCAACAAAAGGGTCTGCATGCTCATCCCCATTTTCATCTGCTTTATGTTCCTTTCTGGAAAATAGCAATGAACTTTTTGAATTCCATGGTCGACCTGAATTGAAGCAAGCCGCAAAAGAAGCAAGATCTAGCTGATAGCATAAAACATCGCAAAGATGCTCCACACAAGATACCTGTCAATAAAAGATGGCAGTGATAGCCCAATTGTTATGCAGACTGCAAATAAGACCAAGGCAATGTAGCAGAATGATCCTGATATTTCTATGCTATGTCCAAAACAAGGAAGATACCTCATCTGATTGCTTCCCATACAGAGAAAACTCTTCCAGCCTTAGTACCTGTGATTTACTTGTCCACAGAAGTCGCATTAACTTCTTCCGTGCTTCTGTTTTACCAGACAATAGATCCCACCCCATGACAGCTACTAACGGTTGAAGAAGGGGAAATAGTGAGAGAACCTGTCACATGCAGAATGGCTGGCTCTTACTCAAAAGAAAGAAGATGTCAAGTTAATGAAAATCTTAATAAATCAATGAAAGCATATAGATACAAACATCATCAATCAAATAGCACTGGTAATCCCACTTCCAATTTTTACAAATTATCCAACACATACAGTGCTAGCTTCTTGAAGTTGCTCCCTCTTAACAGCAGAGAGAGCTGTATCCAGAACACATTCCAGGGTATGCAATCCAGAAACACGAGCATAGTGGTACATGTCTCTCATGCAAGACTTGATCACCCTGCTCTGGGAAGTTCTATCGTCTACATATGCAGCCTGTCCCAAATCTGGTGCTCCAAAATACTTAAGAAGATGATGAAGTGGAGTCAGAATGAAATTCGTATCAGAAGCTCTGTGTTGCTCAATTTCTTCAGTAAGCAATTCATCCTGAATGACCTGCGGAGGAATAAATCTCAATGAAACTTTCCGAAAAAAGATGCGTCTTTAGATCAGATACTGCTAACAAACTCCAGATTCTACTAAACAGGTCAAAGTTATCAAATGCAACTGTCTATCTAACAAACTCCAATTCTACTAAATGAGTCAAACTCATCAAATGCAAATATCTGTCTATGTATGCATTATATAAATATATATATATGGAAAGTTGTGCCTACAACTAGAAATTTGCATACATATATACATATACGTGTGCGTGTGTGGAAGATGTCACCTACAACTAGTCGAGTGTTGTCAAAATCCTATGGTTTACGATTTACAATATTCGATTTTAGTTGGATCTTAAGTAAAACGATTTGAATCCCAACCTTGAATCCCTTTTTATATGAATCCTATGATTCTATGATTTGAATCCTACAATTTACGATTCGAATCTTTATCTATGATTCAAATTATACTTGTTCTCTTCTATTTTAAGTTTCAATTGGCTTTCATTTTATGTTTTTAAATTAGTGGGGGGTTTAAGAATCATTTAGAAAAGATTTTTTTTTTTTTTTAAGGATAGAAAAGGTAAATTATTTTATTCATTCTCTGTAAAAGATTAAATGATATATATTCTCTTCAACGTTAAATCATGTAGCTTCTTTTGTAATTTCTTACTTCTTAACTGGTCGAAACACCAAATTGATGAATGACTTACCTGTAACGTTTTTATGGATGGTATGATCAGGCTAACTTCTATGTATTATGGAATGATGTTTAGAAATCAAAAATCTTTTTTTGTCGGTCTATAGTATCAAAGGCCACTTTTCCACCGTGATTCTACATTCAAGAAAAGTAACAAAAACATAAATTATTAAAGGACCCTTCTATGTTTTTAAGGGAAATTTCTTTAAAGGCAAAAAAGTAAAGGAATAAGAATCCTTTACCACTATCATGACGTGGTATTACTTAGTACGCATTGATGGCAAAAGGAAGATTGATGAGTTTTCAAAAAAAATCTGATTTATTTATATTTTCTTTTTTTTTTCAAATTTCTAAGAAAATTGTAAAAAAAAATTTAATTTTAATTTTATTTTTTTAAAAAAAAAAAAGCCTTTGATGAATTTTTTTATTAAAAAAAAAATCTGATTTATTCATATTTTTTCAATTTTTTAGGAAAATTATAAAATAAAAAATAAAAAATCTTATGATTTTCATATGATGTGCGATATGGTACGATTCAACCCCTACTATGATCTGCGACACCATAATGATTTTGACAACATTAGTCATCACTCGTAAATGCAACAAGTTGGGGTGTGGAGCCACCGTGATTGATGTATGGTTTCCAACCAGTCTAACATGGTAGCCCCATAATGAAATGTTCCAAAACTCATTGTAAGTTATGGTAAGGTTGAACCTTGTGGGCCCCTCTGTGACATGTGTTAGACATCCACCACGTTGAATAGATTCACCCCTCCCTATTAGGCCTAGAGCCCAAAATCCAACCCGATCCATGGCTTAGGGGGGGCCACAACACAAGAAATAGTTGAGAGTGGATGCTCACCTGTTAAAACCTTCTTAATTGCTTGTGGGGCCCACCTAGATGTGGTTCACATATCCTACCCATTCATTGTACATCCCACCTGGATGACGGGTGCCACCAAATTTTAGGCCATTCCAAAACTCAGGTGAGCTCTAAGAAGTGATTCTGGATGTTTTTGGCACGATTCTGCAAATGGGGGGACATACCATCAAAAGAGGTGAGTCACCAAATGCGCAGTTCTTATCTCTAACACACAACATGTTGGAGCCCATGGAACTCATCCTTGACATAAGCCACAATAAGGTCGACCTCAATGTAACATTCACTATATAATATAATATGAACTTTGTTAAGCGCACACACGTATGCAATAAAGCTCATGTACAAGCCACATGTGCTAGCACAGCACATAGGTGCGAGATCCAATCCATCCATTAGGTTGGTCCAATCTTTAACATGTTTTCCCAAAAATAAATCTGGTCCACTCAACATGACGGCAATGAAAACAGGTGGATAGATTAGAAAACTTCAGCCAAGTTTTTCAAAGCCATGCATTTGTTTTCAAATTGTGGCCGACTTGACTAGTAGATCATCAATACAGTAGTGCCTTTCTCATCTTTCAAAAGAACATATATAGTGGTACCTTTATAATAAATGGATTGGATCTTAGACCTTTGGTGCCATGCTTGCACATGTATAACGTGTACATGAGCTTTATTGCACATGCATGAAGGATTAGCAAAGCTCATCTAACATATATATAGGGAAGGCCTCACCAACTAGTAATTGTAAATGCAACTAGTTGGGGTGTGGGGCTCACCGTAGTGCACCTATGGCACCCAACGAGTCGAACATGGTTGCCCCATAATGAAAATGGAATGCCAAAAAGTCATGCTAACCAATGTTTGAAATATCGGTATCACGTTACGTATCGCATTATTGGGATACAGATACGTATTGGTTATCGCATGGGATATATCGGTTGTATCGTGTAATGTATCGTTGTTATTGGAAACATGGGGAAACATTGGGAAATTGGTTGAATTTTTCGATGAAACTTCGGTGATTGTTAAAAAAGACATCAACGCACACTTATAAATCAAAACATTACAAAAAACAAGTACACAATATGTTTTCTTTGTATGGGGTCCTAATTTATGCATCGTCTAACTAAATTGATGCAAGTATATTCAATGTCTATTCATATAATTTATAAATGTAAGAAGGCGTGTGGAAACACAAGCAATACATTCAAAAGCAAAAGAAGAATCACTAAATTAGGTTACAAACATGTTTGATGTGACATTTGAACACAAAGATTGCAAACGATTTGCGAGAAATTGGGAAATTTTGATTTTTTTTTTCAATTTTTCGCAACTCGGCCCATCTCCTTCAAATCTCAAAATCGAAGCTCCCAATCCATGATTTTTCATGCAGAACATGAAAAATCATGAATTTGAAACAATTTGACACTAATTTAAAATGATTTACTGAAAATAAGAGCATCTAAATTCGAAAATGCTCACTAGAACGAACATGTGGGATATATCGCACTACTTGTGCGTTTCGTATCGCACTGGTGGGATACAAGATATATCGTGGGATATATCGGCTGATATCGTCGATATTTAAAACAGTGATGCTAACCCAACATGCCGCCATCATGTGATTTCACGGCTTTTCGGTGGTTGTCCATTATTTTCTATCATGTTGCCTGCATGATGATTGGATTGGCATGATTTTTGGGCCATCCTATTTCATGATGTGGAGACCTTGTTTGGACGGATGGGATGACATATATACACCATGATGAACCCCACATGCAGCTAATGGCACGCTTCTTTTTCATCTACAACTAGTACTGTGAGAACTTCCCATATGCATGCATGATATCAACTCCATCCATTAGATGCACCTCCCGTCTTGGGCCTTAAGCCCAAAAATAGGCTAATTTATGACTCAAGTGACCCACACCACATGGAACAATTGAGAGGCGAACGCCCACCATTGATTGTGTATACCTATATCCATCCATTGATGCAACGCATGCCATCATGATGAAGGGACATGCCAAAAATAAGGCAATCCCAGCTTAATCAAGGGTGGGTGTCACCTCCCAACTATTTCCCCGTGGTGAACATTGAAGAACAACATGCGTAAAATACCAGCTGAAATTGTTGCAACTTATACTATCGTAAATATACATGGAGCAAGATGAAAGTGCAAGTTGTTCAGAGGTATCTAACATACCTTAGAAAATACATGTACTTGAATGTCTCTAATGCCAAAAAAAAAACCAACAACAACTTGATTCGCTAAAGCATATATGAAATTCAAATGAGAACCCCCTTAATTGGCTTCTATGTAAGATATGGATCACCCCTAATTGCAGCTGTGAAAGAACACTTCTAATGCCATCCAATGGGCTAGATACAGTCCCTATCAATGGAAAATCACTGATTTAGATGAGGTTGCCATCGATCTTTGTGCTCTCATCAATGTGTTGTTCCCTCACATGCATCATCACAAACTCAGAGTCAGTGGCCAACTGGCTGGCCAGGAAGGGTGTCCTAGGGATCAGTTAATGACAGAAGACAGGAGAGAGAGCATAGCAGTCGCTTTCGTTTTCCAGCTTAATATTTTGTTCTGTAGCTTAAGCCTGGGTGTTTGTTGCCTTTGTGGTCTCTCTTTTTTCCTTTAATAAAATTTTGATCCATTCATCGAAAAGAATAATTTGCACCAGCAATATTTTGCAAAGACTCTAAAAAGTAATCACATTAAATCATAAATTACTTTTTTTAAAGGTAACGCTACCAAGGAATGAACCCTGGATCACTAACACACATTACACTGTCTGTACCAGCTCATCTAACAAGCGGGATAATCATAAAACACTTTTCTTATGGGGAAAAGAGCATATACATATGCATCAAGCAAGCAACAAATAGGACCAACTCAATACTAAACCAAGTGCAAATCAATGATCCAACATATACTAGACATAGAACTTAGCAACCATGTAATCAACGTCAAGCCAAACCAATGAATAGCCAAGAAGTGCACCACCTGAAACATCTGCACCAGTTGTGTGCAATTTGATGAAAGAGCTTCTCGATACATCGACAACATTTTGTCTCGAACAACATCCCAGGTGTCTCCAAAAACATTTTTATGTGACCAAGTCCTCGTGATGAGAGCTTGCATAGCCATCCTGGGAAACATAATTAACCATGAATAAAAGGCTTACAAAGAAATAGAAAATAGTATAGTTATCACTAGTTCAAAAATAGAATCCTCAAATTATCGCATTCATGATAGTAAATTACACAAGACAACTTAGGGCCTGTTTGTTTCACCAATTACCACGGTAATGTAAAGGAAATGTGCAATGATTACAAATTATTTTACTTGCATCCTGACAACATCTGCATTTGACCATTGATTCCCATGTTTAGTTTATCAGTGGTGAAATCATAATGATGGCATTTTTACATTACTTTATGTCAAATTATCACCAAAATACACTAATGTCACTTTTTAGATTAGAGGTTTTGACACTAGTGCCATGAAAAAGAGAAATGTTACAAATTCCTTTACTCGCCTCCTGAATACATCTTCATTTGAGTAACGATTCCCGTGTTTGTTTTAGCAATAGTAAAATCGTAATGATGACACTTTTCCTTCACACTATTGGGGTTATTGGCAAAAAAAACAGGCTCTTAGTGAAAATATTTCACAATAAGATATGGTAGAGATCAAAAGTTGAAAATAAGAACCTCAATTTTGTTTATGTAAGAACCTCAAGTAATTCCAAATCACATCATCTCACACGAAGGTTATTAATGATTGTGATTTTCTTTTGGTTTTTTGCAATGGTAAAGTCTTCCGTTTGGCATTTCCCAGTTCCCCTTGAGTGGTTGCATTTGGTTGGCTAGCAGTTAATGATAATGTGCTTACGATCAACCACTTATGAAGCAAAGAGGTGTGCCTCAAGGACATAAAATCCATGGAATACATGTTCATTCATTGGGAACACAACAGGAATTCCATCACCAATTCCGACCAGTGTATGATTTGTCGTAGCCAATGTTGATCTCCCTTGATGCCCTCCTGCAACCCTAGAAATAGCAAGCACAAGTTAGAAGAAAGAGACAAGCAAGGAGTCTCTTTGCTCATCGTAATTTGGTCAATGTGGAAGGATTGCAACAATAGGGCATTTAACAATTGATCCACTCAAGTGGCTTCGGTCATTCACTTGGCGAAAGCTCAAATCTTAGCATCTTGGATTACCCCTGTTCAGAAGTTGTAAAAGGGAAGATATTTTTTGGCTTGTTTGGGAAACCGTTGTTGACTTTTGTTTGTTTAGTCATGAGATGATATGTCACCATCCTACTCCTTGCTTTCTTTTTTCCTTTCCCTTTTTGTAGCCCCTTATGTTACCATTCAAAAAAATTATCACATCTAGAAGAGATCAATCATATGTGCATCAAGAAATTATTTTATTTACCATATTTAGGGATTTATACATGTCTTCAAGTTAAGTTATATACCGATGGTTTTGTAATCAATTCTTTTTTTCTGAAGATTGAAAAGAAATATATTAAAAAGGCAAAGAGCCCAAACAAAACAAGATAGAGGCAAAACTATGCAAAGCAAAACAAAACAAAACAAAACAAGAAACCTAAAGACAGCTACACTACACAACTCAAGTCCAAGCTTCCAGGAAGCAACAGCACTAATCCAAGATCGAAGAAATGATGGGTCCATCTAAGAGATTTAGACTAAATGACCATTCCTTAAGATCCCAGATAATCTGATTCAACACCCAAGAAGAAGAGGATGAGAGATCCCAAAACAGTAATTATTCCTTTCTTTCCATAAAGCCAAAGAGTAGCCATCACTGCCACCTTCCAAATTGCCTTGATATTCTTCTTAAGATCTATACCATTCCAAGTGAATTGATGGCTTTGAATTGAGTCAGGCGTCACCCAAGTGACTTGGAATCTGCTTGAAATGGATGACCAGACTTCAGCAACAAAATAACAGTGGAGGAAGAGGTAAGGAATGGATTCTGCATTCCCGAGACAAAGAACACAGACATTTGGGAGAAAGGAGGGGGGGCTCTGATTGGGTTGTAAAAAAGATTTGGTAGAGCATCTTCCCGAAGAGGAGAGCGTCCAAGATAAACAGTCGAATAGGGCCCTTCTACAAGGAGGACACCAAGCCTTAAGTCTCCCTTCTACAAGGAGGGGGGCATGAAAAATGTGCCTTAAGTCTCCCTCAGGCTGCAAAACTTTAAGTGGTCACTGCAAACTTTGAATTTATTTTTGCTTTTGAATAAACATTTATAGTACCTTTCAAACTCAACTTACTCCTTCCAGAGTACCTTGAGTTTGAGGGGGGATGTTAGAGTAGAAGATTAGGGTAATTTCCCATATTATGATTATCTTATATAGTTGTTAATAAGTATATCTATTAAGATGTCCTACAGATACCCTAGGATCTCCCAATTCTTCTATATATTCTTCTCATTGTTAATGGAATAGATATAACACAGTTTCCCCAATAAAGTCTCTTGTGGTTTAACAATACACAAGCACTTATAAACTGTTCAAATTGAGGACCCCACTTTAGATGGTGAACAGTATATTGATGCGCTTATTTATGTCCATGCATATGGTGGATAATTGGATGGGGCATGTGCTTGGTTGTTGAATGATCTTGTTTGATATAAGTACGCCACAAAAACATTAATTCTCTGGAAAAGCATTTAGTTCATAAACGCACACTCACCAATTGCACACAAATTATACACGAAACAAACATGTAACCCATCTTTAACTTCTAAGTTCAGCCCTGGCCCATCCTAGCCCTGCCCTAGCCTTGGCCTGGCACTTTCAAGCCGGGGCAAAGGCCTCTTTAGCCCACTAGGGCCTAGGCTAGGCTAGGGCTAGGGTTAGGGCCCAACCCATTGCCCCCCCTAATATCAAGTGCAAATTTAGTAACAATAGGAGTGAAAACAAGGATTTAGTTAAGATTTTTTAACCACTAACAAATAAAAGTGAATAAACCTTACCGGTACTCAGATTCCTCTACTCCAAAATCAATATGAAGAAACTGAAGATGAGAAACTGCACCGTCCTCATCACCTCGCTTCAAGCACTTCTTCAAAGCATCCAGATGCGCCATCTGAACATTCCGCTGTATCCAACTAAGACTTTTCAAATCATCACCCTCTGTCAATGACCCAACACCCACCTCGCCATCCATCGGCATGCTAATTGCCAGACCCGAATCGTACGGATCTGTCCAATTCAACTGCTTCTGAATATTAAAACACAGCACATCAAAAAACTCCGCCTGGTCCAAAAACAGCCTCCTCAGCCACCTCAATTCCCTATCCGTAAACTCGAAAGCAGAACCACTGGAGCTCCCAGCATCCTCAGCTATATATCCCTTCAATAGCCGGAACCCTAGATCCGAAACCCGGTCCAAAACAATCGCAGAATCGAAAGCACTCCAAGACACCTCCAGCCCTGCACCCTGAGCCAAATCCTCAAGCCGGGACTCGAAGTCTGCCACTTCGCCGAGGCCACTCTCTTCTTTCTCGATGCTTTCTAGGTCAAGAAAGTTACGGAGGTGATCAGAGAGTTTGGAGGAGGCAAGCTGGACAAGGAGGAGGAATTCGACCTTGAGGCGGAAGAGGTCGGGATCGAGATTCCAGATGGACAGAGACGGCAGGTGCGGGTCTTGGAAGGTGTGGAGTAGTTCTAGGGCGGAGAGGTAGGTGAGATGGGAAGGGGAGGGGCAGGAAGGAGACCAGAGGATGTGATCGAAGCGGCCCGCTTGCAAGACGATCGAGCGAAGGATGGAGAGAGAGAGGGTGGGGTTGCGGGAACGGAGGGACAGGATGGAGGCGCGGAAGGGCTCAAATTGGGAGAGGAATAGGTGGTTTAAGGCCACTCGAGAGAGGAGTTGGATCTCCTTCTCCATTCTTTTTCTCCAGTTTTCTCCTGTTTAGGAGAAGTGTGTTAAAGAGGGATAGTATTGGAGGAATTGAGGGGGATGGAGAGAGTATTCCTGGGGTGACGGAGTTGCATTTCTGCTGAATTTTTTAACTGTAAAGAGGGAGGAATTATAAATTCATGATGCAGAACAAGAATCCTTTGCAACACTGTTTTGTGTTACATGTAAATGACGCTGATTTGCCTCGTGTTTGTATTTTGAGTCCGAATTCTCTGTTATTAAACAAACAGGGGCTTTAATTGCCTAATCGTCATTGGTCTACGTCATCACGTACTAAAAATAAAAAACTAAAAGAAAAAATCGTACTCTAAACTACCAGGAAAAAAAAAAAAACAACAAAAAAAATTTGAGAAAAAAAAACCTAAGACTTCACTTCTGCATCCCTCCACTCTCGCTCGATGCTTCTTCCTTAATCCTCTCTCTCCAAACTTATTCACATCTCTTTCTCCTTCTCACTCTTACTCATTGTTTCTTCCTCAATTCTCTCCGCACTTCTTCACATCTCTCTCTCCCTCTCAATACATTTAGCTAAACAATGAAAGATCTCTCTCTCAAAGGAATTAGAAAGGAAGTACTTTTATGGTAAGTGAAATGTTCTTCTTATTCTTATTTGCACGTACGCCAAAATCCAAGTATTAAACTGGTCCGATTATAAGGCCTATTTGTTTCTCCATTGTAAATGTAAATGGTAGTATAAAATTAGTTTTCACCGATGTTTGATAGAGAAGGAAATTACTATTTTAATTATCCCAAAAATCTGATGTAATGCTATTAATCGGACAAGAAATGTATTTCATTAATATGTAGGGCCCACCATTATTTATGTGTCTAATCCACGATGTCTATCCGTTTTACTAATTCATTGTAGGGTATTAGACCAAAATTGAAGCATAGCCAAAGTTCAAATGAACCACACCACAAAAACAAGTAAAACAATGATGTCTACAATTGAAAGCTAAAACTTGGATCAGAGCTCACAAGGATGTGCATTTATCATCCAACCTGTTCATAAGGTCACACAAAGATGGATGAAGGGTAAACACATATATCAGCTTGATCCAAAACTTTTATGGCCCTAAAAAGGTTTCGATGGTCTATGTTCAATTCCTCTGTTTCTCGTGGTGTGGTCCATTTGTGAAATAAATGGCTGGCTGTGTGGATTAGACATATACATAACGGTGTTCCCTGCGAATCTTACTCTAGCATTTTAATTTCTCAATTTTATTGCTGAGCAATTGAAACGGTTATAGCCGTCAACGTCACACGAAAACATCAATATATAATCATAAACCTAACTCCCACGGTTGGTCTGGGCCCAAAATTTAAGCCCATTTAAAAATTAAGCCTGGTTTAGTGTCAGAGTTTCTTATGCCGGATAACCCATCTATGATTTCAAGTGGATTCTGGTCTAGATCATGCATGATTGGTACACTTAAGGGGTGTTTGGGTTGTAAGTTATTTGGATAAGCAAGACTATCACAAAAAGTATAGTAATATAGAGCAACTAGATATAAAAACAAGTGTGAATTCACCTTCGGATAAAAGCTAGTTGTCTTTCAAACAATTTCTTTCTTAACACTAGTGTTAACATTCAACTGCATCTTTTCCCTTCTCAATTTCTTTATAGGTGCAGTACTCTAATCAAGAAAATCGAAACGTACACTGAGGGAGAACTGATCATCAATAGCCCTTTAATTATTGTAACCAATTCAGTTTCATTAAAGGAACAAATCCCTCATCAACATTGAATTGGAAATTTGTAAAGAAAAAAGATCTTGTAAGAGTAGAAATATGAACGAAAGATAGTCACCAACTTGAAGACCAAAAGATGAAAATGAAACTAACTACTTGCATTACGTATCACTAAAGAGAAGATATGTGGTTTAAAAAATCTCTCATGTTCGTTCTTTGTCAATTTTTCATACCATGTGTTTCTTTCATTTGGATAAGTTGAGTAGAGGAGGTAAACTATAATTAACAGGAACCATAATAAACCTCCATTTCAAACCGTTTCAAACAATGATGATGGTCATTATACAATTAAAAAAGGCTTTTATGTTCAAAAGCAAAGTGAGTATTATATGCGCCTCATGTGAATTGTTTCAATACAGATTTTTTCTTGCCTGAAGCAATTCATCAAACAAATAATATGCAGATTTCTTTGTATATAAAAAATCAAATACCACGTGGAGAAACAAGTGAAGAAAAGAATCCTAATAAAAAATAAAAAACTGGCATACAGGTGGCAAGGAATGTAGCCATTCATTTCACAACGTCCATGGCATGGCCTAGCTCCCCACTTAAAACCTATTCACATTCTAAAATGGAACCAAGTTATACTCTTGATCAACCACATCACAGTCTTAAGGATAATCACGTCACATATTTGACCATATCATTACACCCTTAAGTAAACCTCATCACTCAATTTTGTAAGCCCCTCAATCTTTTACTTTGAATATGAATGGTTTAGGTTAAGGTTATTTAAAATTTATATATGGCTCGCAGTAATTTTTTTTCTTATGTTATTATATAGTTTTCTCTTATCATTTATTTGTCTTATAAACAGGATTATATTATGACATTATATTGAAGTGGTTTTTGGTATGCCATGGTGAGTTATTTCACCCTCTCTTTCACATAATATCAATCAAATTTAGAATGATTTAATATGCAATATTAAAATGGTATGTGATAAACTCATTATGATTATTTCTCATTCAATGTAGGAGAACATTCACTCACAATAAGTCAATTATTCTACTAGATGTGCGCCATCAAAGTTTTATAATTTTATCAAGAAAGTGAATTTGAGGGGTGAACATATTAAAATGATAGAAGATACTTCATTTAACGGATTTATGCATTTTCTTAAGTTTCAAGTTCAACGCACCTTTCTAAATACTCTTCTTACTAGACGGGATGATGAACATAATTGTTTCCTCCTTGGAGGAAAGAGGATCTTTCTTAAACCCCAAGACATTGCCATTATATTGAGATTGAATATGAATGGAGAATATATGGATTTGATAAGAGAATTGAATGCGAGTAAGAAAAAACTAAAGAAAAAATATTTTGCAAATGTTCTTCTCAAGAGAAAGTTAATAGAGGAGAATATTACGAATTTGTTGGAAGATAGTTCGGAAGAATCTATATCGGATTTTGTGAAATTGTTCATCCTGTATTTATTCGATACAATTCTTTTTCCAATCGCTAACGAGACAACTCCTATATTTCTGTTACATTATGTGAATGAGTTAGAAAATTTGCATAGTTATGCATGGGCCATTGCCATTTGGACATTTCTGGTTAGGAGTATTTCTAAAAGTATGAGGAATAAGAAAAAATACGTGAATGGATGTGTCATGGTTTTGGAAGTAAGTATTACTTCTTATATTAATGAGGTTGTTTTTAATCAACTTTTTTTTTTTAACTTTGCATGTCTTTCTCATCAATGATATTGTTTTCAACAGCCATGGTTACACGAACATATTATTATTCTGTCATGGTTATCGATGAAGATGGTGTATCCATGTATTTTGAGATGAGTCGATAGCAGTTATCAACAGACGGGTACATATAAAAAATTCTTAGACACTCTTATCTGCACACAGGTATATACATTTGTTAAAGAATTATTTGTTTAAACATTCATCACTATTGTGTCCAAGTGTACATTTATATTGATATATTTATCTCCATCAGATTTTGAAGATATAACCCCTACAAATGAGGAGAGTCACCTTTTACCTCTCACTGTAAACGCTTTATATTTATGTTTTTGCCCGTTATGTAATTACCCCATGGTTGCACACTTGAGATATATAAGTTTTTGTTGTGATTGGCATACAGGAGATATCAAATTCAATCAAAGAGATATGTCAGTGGTTAGAATCATGTCTCTTGAAGATTAAAGAGAAAATAGTAAATATTCATCATATAATGATTATTTTGCTTATATCATAGATTCTTGGTAATATAAATGATCTCACACTTGATCATATAAGTAATGGTTGTGATATTCATATAGGACGCCTCAAGCTCGAATAGAGAAATACGTCAGTGGTTGGAACCCACACTTTTGAAGATTAATTAGAAAATTGTAAGTAAAATTTTATATATTTTCTACATTTATTTTTAGATTATATAACTAATTTCACATTACTTTATATAAGGTGACCTCAAATACAAACAAAGAAATTCGTCAGTGGTTGGAAACCATACTTGTGAGGATCGAAGAGAAAATTGTAAGTATTTTTAACATAATGATTATTTCATTTATATGCATGCACATATTTTTAGTTAAAAAATCATTTTGAAATACTTTATTTTTATTACAGTTTATTTCAACTTGTATTAGATTTTTTGCTATTGAAATAGGACCAGTTATGACTTAGAATAGGAATCACGAAGAGAGCTTACATTATAAAGAAATGTTAAAGGAGTATAAACAATTATTGGAGGTGTTAAAAGGAATGCAAGATAAGCTACATACGCGTGCAACACTCATCACAGAGATATTAGATAAATTGACAAAGTCAGAGAAGAAATGCAATTATGCCAGTCCAAGGCGTAAGACAATGGAGGATAATTGGATGTCAGCATGTAGTTTACAACTTTCCCCTCATATAAATATAATATCGAATACAACATTAGTTGTAAATAGTCTACATATTTTTCCTCCTATAAATGTGATGGCCACCAAGCATGATTTTATACTTATAAGTTTGAGTTCCTTAGTGAGGCGTGTGAAAGAGGATGATAGGATTAAAAATGCTTCAAAGATTTTACAATCACCGTACATGATAACATATCATAAACGTAATATTAAAAGTAAAGTAAAATCATCTGATAATGATTCAACAATGGAAGAGAGGGCGGTTGGGCTTATGTTGTCTCAAGAAAAGAATGTTGCAATTAAAAGTTTCGTTGACATGACTGATTGCAAGTATGACACATAAACTAATTAGTTTATCATTATTCACTTACTTTCATTGTGGTAGTTCCTCACACTAATACCTTATACATGTCTTTAGGGAGGATTCTTGTGAACCATTTTATGTCGTTCGAAGTTCATTAAACTTATTAATTGATCCCAGATGGCTTGATGATGATGTATATCCACATATACTGTTTTTATTCTCTTACTACCTCATACAGCATCATATATTAATCTGCTATTAATAGATATAAAGAGTATAATCATTTGACATATTATATATTTTTTCACCTAATTATGTTTTAAGTTATAGACAAGTATAGTGAATTGCTGAAGAGTTGAGAAAATAGAGACAGACAGGATTTATTAAAATGTCATTTATTTAATACCTAGTTTCATATAGGTTTTTCATATAAATGCGTAATGGTCATACAAAGATTGATGTGTTTAGCAAACATTTTAATTTGTTTGTGATTGAACTATTTCAACAATTTATATGTTCAAGGAGAAATGATAAGGCAAAAAAGAAAAGAAAAGTGAAGACACGGATAGTAGTTTTAGTCGTCAAATTCAACTTGACTTTGAGATGATACCTTATGATTTGGGGAGTAGAGATAAAAATTTTATTCCTATGAATGAAGCGTCACACTGGTACTTGCTTACTATTGACTTGAAGAAAAAATATATTTTCAGTTTACAACTCTATCAAAGGTTATCATACATCTAGTTATATCAAAACAATGGTATGTAGTTGTTTATATGTTTCGATTTAAATTATTTTTTGATATAAATTGTTTAAACTCGAATAATATGATTATAAGAATATTTACTTTTTTATTATTATTGCAGGTTACAAGTGTAAAGAAATATTTTTCAATACATGGTATACCTGATTGCGGTACTTTTCAACTCATTATGGATAATGAATGCCCTCAATAAAAAAAAATCGTATGTTTATCTTTCAATCGCTTCTTTGTATGGATGTGTGTTGATTTTGTTTTAATAGGTACTCACTTTTTACATGTGAGCTGTAAATAGGCATGATTGCGGTCTTTTTGTGATGAAATTTATGGATTGCTGATCCCAAGGAGATAAATTTTATTTCAATTCGGTATTTTCACTTCCTCTCTAGGATTTTTCATTTATGTATCATTTATGAGATATATTTACAGTCCAATGTCATGGTTAGGGAGATAAACAATTTAAACGAAAAAAGATAGTTGCACAACTTTTGCTCGACAAGATAAGTTCATAGAAATAAGGTATTAGTTTCGATTATAAGTTCCTACTAAGTTCAAAATCACAAATAATGCTTATTATTTACATTTCTTTTATTCCTTGTAGACATTATGAACTGATTGGGTTTATTGTGCCATTTCCATATATGAAACATTCCTATACTTTTTGGGTGTAAAGCGAGACTTCAAAAGTATGAGTATGACATTCCTATACTTTTGTGGCCTGCTCAATGTGATATTGCAGGTGCACATGATGTAAGACATGAAAACTTAAATATGATATGCAAGATTTTAGGCTTTAGATCATGCTAGTTTAGAAACAATCACACAAGATTCCACATCTCACATAACGTTAAGCACTCAACAAGGGGAATCTATGCGGGTCCAAGCCTACACATGCTAGGGCTGGATCAATTAAAATTATAGACCAAACAATGCTCAATGGAGAGTAAATTCATCCACACATGTACAAAAATATTTTCCTAATCCAAGGGATTCACAGGTTCAGTTTGAGAAACCCTAGGGTTGAAAAAAAATGGATATAAATCGGAGATTTAGGACAATTTAGGGTTAGAGGTAGGGAAATCAGGTGAGAGAGGCGTGAAAGAGGGGAAAAGAGAACCTGTCACTAGCCCGAGCATGTGGACAGCAGGCTGGGCTTGACGCACTTGCGATGATGGCTGGTCGCACTGTGTGGGGCCCACGAACCCTAAAAATGCACTCTTGGGTCTGGTCGGCCAGGGCTGGGCCACCCACCCACCAAGTTTCAGCCCGATCTAACATCTGATCCGCGCGTGGTGCTTCGCCGAAGTTTCAGCCCTCCTGCAAGGCCTGATTTTGGAAATCTACTGTAGAGAAGGATTGATTGCAAAATAACAATAGATTTGCGGGTTGGATAACTATAGGAAAATGTGAATATGAACGGTAGGAGATGGGGACAGTTTGAGAGGGGTGTGGCTTCGCATCACGGTAGTAACCATTCGAATAAGGGAGGGTTTCGCACCCAATTCGATTTTCACAACTCAGAGAAAAGTAGGAAAACGTAGAAATTTTATTCCAATCATCCAATGAGAAAATACCCTACAAGGGGTGCCTATTTATAAGAAAACTCTATATCCCAAAAAGTCGTGCTATGTGCGCATCCTATAACTTAGAGACAAAGTAATCACAAATAACAACTAATCAAAGAAATCTAAACCGTCCATGACGTTCCTAACAATAATAATAACCAAAAACTCGAAGTACTAGATCATCTCGAATAGTGGGCCACGATCATGAGATCCCATGGTGAGACTCACATGACGATCGGGTCCACCGCAAGGAACCAAAACACAGTCCTCTAGCTAGGGGGTCCCCCTTGGACGTCATCATCGATCCAAATTGATGGCGGGGCCCTCCTTCTCCTTGTGTACGTGCGTAGGGGGCGTGCGTGTGCGCATTATGTCCCCGTCAACTCTTCCCAGTTGCGAAGATTTCGCCACTGATGAAATAAAACTCCTGAACTGCTCCAAGATGTCAAGATCAAGTCTCTAAAGCTCCTCCTCAGTGAGCCACGTACTGTCTGAAGTTGGGCATAACTTCCACTTAACCAAGTACTTCTGAAACCTGCTGTCCAACGTTGATATTATTTGATGGTCTAGAATATCCTTTATCTCTTCTTTGGGTGTCGGAATGGTAGGTATGAGAGGTAGAGGCTGGGAAGAAGGGTCGAGAAGAGGCCATTGATCAAGGGACAGGTCTAGGGAATTAGGATGGTTGGGCAAAAGGCCGGACAATGTATCAGTGTTCCCCTAAAAAATAACTAGATCATCCACATTGAATGTGAAGCTAATTCCCATGGAAGGTGGAAGATCTATCACTTACGCATTGAGACCATTTTGTTTTATAATTTTGAATGGTCTAGCGCTACGCACGTATAATTTACGAATGGCTCCTTGAGGGTACTGCTCAGGCCTGATGCAGACCATCAGAGTTTCCTACATTGAATTCCTTGAAACGTTTATGCTGGTTTGCAGAAAGTTTGTAATGTTCATTACTAGTAGTAATCTTTCGCCTGATTTCTTGATGCAATGAATGAATGTGATATGCAAAGGACTCTGCAAACTCTGATGGCCTATGAGATAGTGACATAGGGACAAGATCAATAGGCTTCTTAGGTTTATACATCCCAAACTGAATAGGAACAACATCACACCAAAATGTATCTTTATATAATCCAATTTGAATAGGAACAAGACAATGATGCTAGACTGAAATGGAAGTTTCATCAACCCAAGACACTTTATAGGGTTGAGGATGAGCTTCAAGTTTGAAGCCTAAACGGCTCATAGTGCCAGTTGATGCCACGTTGGCACAACTATCGCTATCCACGATCATCTCGTAGCTCTTATCACCACATTTTGTGTAAGTATCAGAGATCATGTTGCAGTGTCAATCATCGGTGTTCTTTGCATGTGCAAAGGCATAACGCATAACTGCAAGGGTCGTGGACTCTTGCGCTCCCTCTTCCTCATCACTAGGAGTTTCTACTGGCTTATATTCTTCCTCCTCACCGTTACTTTCTGGGGGCACTACTTCTACTTGCCCATTAATAAAAATACACCTTGGTACCCTCTTTCTATCCACATTGATGGGCATAGTGACCAAACTCCTGACATCTAAAACACCTAGTTACCTCACTTCTGTGCGAGCTAGATCCGACAACTTCTTTACCCTTATCATCCTTAAGCCTAGACTGAGTACTGCTGGAAGGCTTATACTGATATCTAGTGCCAAGTTTATCCTCAGAAGGGTTGGCCTTAGCACCAGAATTATGAGACTCAAACCGCCTTCCAATAGATGCTTTAAGGTATTGCTCAACCTCCAACACTACTTGATACATTTGTTTAAGAGCATTTATGTCGTTGGCGAGCAATTCTCTCCTAATGTCAAAATGGAGGCCCATTTTAAATTGAGCAAGAACGAGTACGGGATCCTCATCAACTTCACATCGGGACAAGTACTCTTCGAACTTCTCAATGTATTCAGTCACACTCATGGAACCTTGTCAAAGAGACTGCCATTCCTCAACCAACCTCAAGTGATAAGAGAAAGTGAGCTACTTTTCTTTAAGAGTTTCTTTCATTTCTTCCCAATGGACTATCGGAGGCTTCCTCGACCTTTCTTTCTTTCGCTCAACGGTAGCCTAAAACCTTTTTGCTTAGCCCACAAGCTTCATCTTGGCGAATCGGACTTGACGAGCCTCTGACATGTCATACCACTCAAAATAGTGGTCCATATCCACCAACCAATCTAGAAAAGCCTTAGGGTCTAAGTGGCCATCAAATGTAGGGGCCTCTACTCTAACTCCCTTGAGAAGTTACGCGTCTGGGTTATAATGATCATGATGCCCCTCGCGGTGTGGGTGCACGAGTACGCGCCTATGACCAATTCCTTGGCCACCTCCATTCCTTGGTCTATCCTCCTAATCACCTACATAAGATTGGGCACCTTCCCCAATGGTGGGTTTTGCCCGGGTGGAGGTCTCTAATTGGGTATTATGCACATTAATTTGTTTAAGGCGATGGTCAATACATTGTTCCAAGCGCTTACTCAAGGACTCAAATTGCTGGATTAGGTTGTCCATTGATTCTTGCAATTGCTCCATGTTTAGCGTAGGGTCCAAACCAAAACCGCGACCAGTACGTGTGGGTATACAACTACTGCTCAACTTAAAGGCCCTCTAACACAACTACATGCGTCTAAATGGGACTAAATGATCCTACAAGACTCTAAGATGAGAGTTAATGCAAACTAAACGTGAATAGACCAAACCCTAAACATGCAATGCATTCCCCTATAAAAAACCCAAGCTTTGATACCAAATTTGATGTAGGACATAAAAACTTAAATATGATATGCAAGATTATAGGCTTTAGATCATACTAGTTCAGAAACAATCAAATAAGATTCCACATCCCACATAACGTCAAGCACTCAACAGGGGGAATCTATGTGGGTCCAGGCCTACACATGTTAGGGCTGGATCAATTAAAATTATAGACCAAAAAATGCTCAAAGGAGAGTAAGTTCATCCACACATGCACAGGAATATTTTCGTAATCCAAGGAATTCACAAGTTTAATTCAGGAAACCCTAGGGTTGAAAAAAAGGGATAGAAATCGGGGATTTAGGTTAATCTAGCATTAGGGTAGGGAAATCAGGTGAGAGAGGAGTAAAATAGAGGATAGAAAGAACCTGTCACCAGCCCGCGCGTGTGGATAGCAGGCTGGGCCTGATGCACGTGCGCTGATGGCTGGCTGCACATGTGTGGGGCCCATGAACCCAAAAAATGCCCTCTTGGGTGTGGTCAGCCAGGGCTGGGCCACACACCCACCAAGTTTCAGCCCGATTCGATGTTTGGTTCACACGTGGTGCTCCACTGAAATTTCAGCCCTCCTGTAGGGCTTGATTCTGAAAGTCTACTATAGAGAAGGATTGACTGCAAAATAACGATGGATTTGCAAGTTGGATGACTGTAGGAAAAGATGAATATGGATGGTAGGATATGGGGGCGGTTTGGGAGGGGTGTGGCTTCGCACCATGGTAGTAGCCCTTCGAAAAAGGGAGGTTTTTGCACCTAATTCGATTTTCACAACTCAGAGAAAAGCACGGAAATGCAGAAATTTTATTCCAATCATCCAATGAGCAAAAACCCTACAAGGGGTGCCTATTTATAAGAAAATCCTATACTCCAAAAAGCTGCCCATGTGCGCATCCTATGACTTAGAGACCTAGTAATCATAAATAACAACTAATCAAAGCAATCTAAACCGTCCATGACGTTCCTAACAACAATAATAACCAAAACTCAAAGTACTAGATCATCTCGAATAGTGGGCCACGATCTTGAGATCACATGGTGGGACTCACATGCCGATCAGGTTTACTCTAAGGAACCAAAACACAGTCCTCTACCTAGGGGGTCCCCCTTGGACGTCGTCATCGATCCAGATCGATAGTGGGGCCCTCCTCCTCCTTGCATACGTGCGTAGGGGGCATGCGTGTGCGCGTGATGTCCCCATCAACACATGAGTTGGAGATGGCTAGTGTGGCTAAGGATAATACCGATTACCAGAATATGATTTTATTTTCTTTTTGAGTGGGATCTTTGTGTGAATTCTTGTAGGGAAGATAATATAAGCTGAAGAGATCGTGGTTGTCTATCTCTCATGATTCTGTTCTATATCCCTTGTTGTTTCTTTTTGCCCTCATGCTCTAAAATTGGTTCTTGGAAGAAGTTCGTATGAAGAAGAGGTCGAGGGGCCTCAACGCCTATTCTGTATTCGCAGGCCTCAGATTTTTTTGGGTTGCTCAGTTTGATATTGTATAGTTTTTTATTGGTTGTTTATTGTGACTCATGGCCTTAAATTTTTTATTAGGTAGCTCTTTTATTGGGAAGTATATCTACTTGATACGATGTGTCATTTCTTATATGCCTGTGTGTGGGCTATATGATAGTTGAGGAGCTTTTTGTTTGTAGTGCCCACCTGAATGTTTGTATAGTTTTTTCCTTACATGTTTGGATTTTTATAGGTGTACTCCCACCTTACAAAAAAAGGTACGATTTAATATGTTTGTACAGTGGAATGTTGGCGATTATTTTGATACACATATGGCTAATCAATGCATCTATTGTTGCGCAGCATGCCAACAACGTAGTGTACCGAGATCCAATATATGGTCTCACCTACAAACGATAAACAAAATGAAATATAATATAGACGAAGAATTAAAGCATTCCAAACAAACCACAAGACAAGATATACGTGGAAAAACCCCAAACAAGGGTAAAAAATCACGAGTGCAAACTTCCACTATGAAGAAAACGAGATTACAAGCAATATACTAACCTTTTC
Source organism: Magnolia sinica (assembly GCF_029962835.1). Lineage (NCBI taxonomy): Eukaryota > Viridiplantae > Streptophyta > Magnoliopsida > Magnoliales > Magnoliaceae > Magnolia > Magnolia sinica. The sequence goes on along the minus strand of NC_080585.1, from coordinate 50,836,831 downwards.
CCTTACATGTATAGAGAAAACCCTTTCCCCACACTTTAAAATAACTCCATAATCCTAGAAAAACCCTAGGGATCTCTATTTATAGTTTAGGCAACTTTCCTTTCATACCCTTGTGAAACCGCCTCAAAAATCTGCAATCCATATCAAATCCGCAAAGCGAATTTGCGTAACCTCAACTGGTCGAGTAGGCTACTCGACTGGTCAAGCGGACCCTTGACTGGTCGAGTATGGGCCTCGACCGATCGAGCACCTCAGAATAAAAAAACTGATGCTCGCTAGACTTTGAATCGAGCCAGCCCTTAACTGGTCGAGTGGGCCACTCGACCGGTCGAGCAGGGCACTCGACTGGTCGAATAGTCCTGTCCAGATGTGGCTCCACATCTCAATAATCTCCCACTTAAAGACACATCACCATAAGCCTTCGTCTTCTACATCTGGAGTGCACCACCTCTCCGTCTTTAAGTCTAAAGACCAATCAAAGCTGAACAGGGCTTTAGCTTCTCCCGTGTGACCGCCTTGGTCAGTATATTCGTAAGATTCTCACTTGTATGAATCTTATCCAGAGCAATCGATCCATCTTCCGGTAACAAACGTATGAAGTGATATTTGATGTCAATATGCTTGGTCCTTGAATGAAAGGCTAAATTCTTAGCCAAGTGTATTGCACTTTGACTGTCACTGTACAACTGCAATCTGCTTGCTTCTTACCCAACTCTTCCATGAAACCTTGCATCCACACCATCTCCTTACACGCTTCTGTAGCTGCAACATATTCTGTTTCCGTTGTACTGATAGATACTATCTTTTGTAATTGAGAGACCCAACTGACTGTAGCATTACCCAGAGTAAAGACATAACCTGTAGTGCATCTTCTGCTGTCGATATCTCCTACCAAATCTGAATCTACGTAGCCTTATAGCTTGATTTCCGATCCACCATAGCACAATCCTATATCCATTGTACCTACCAGGTATCTGAGGATCTACTTCACAGCTTCCCAACGTTCCTTTCCGTGGTTTTTTAATGAACCTACTAACACCTGCCACTACTTAAGCAATGTCTGGCCTCGTACTCACCATAGCATAAATGAGACTCCCAATAGCTGATGCGTATGGGACTTTAGCCATGTAGTCTCGTTCCTCCTACGTCTTTGCACCTTGCTCCTTAGAAAGCTTGAAGTGGTTGGCCAATGGAGTGCTAACCGGCTTAGCACCTCCCATATTGAATCGATCAAGTACCTTGGTTATGTAATCTGCCTGTGATAAAACTAGCTTCTTTTTTTCCCTGTCATGCTTTATCCTCATGCATAGGATTTATTTTGCAGCTCCTAAATCCTTCGTGGCAAATTCTCTAGACAGTTGTCTTTTGAGATCTGAGATGTCCTTCTTACTTGATCCGACCACAAGCATATCATCAACGTACAGAATAAGGATGATATACGACCTATCAAACTTCTTCAAGTAGCAACAATGGTTTACATGACATCTCCTAAAACCGTTTCTTGACATGAAACTGTCGAACTTCTTGTACCACTACCTCGGGGCCTGCTTCGGGTCATATAATCTTCTTCAGGATATGTTCTCCTTTCCTGGTGCCATGTATCCTATTGGCTGATGCATATATATCTCTTCTTTAAGGTCCCCATGAAGAAAGGTTGTCTTAACATCTAGCTGCTCTAGATGTAAGTCCTCTGTAGCCACTATACTCAAGACCATACGAATCGTAGACATTTTCACTACCGATGAAAATATTTCAGTAAAATCGATACTTGCCTTTTGTTGAAATCCTTTCACAACCAATTTGACCTTGTACCGTTTCAAACCATCGTGCTCCTCCTTCAGTCTATAAACCCACTTGTTATGAAGAGCTTTCTTACCTTTGGGTAGAGTGACTAGATCCCATGTACAATTAGACTCAAGAGAGTCCATCTCATCATCGATGACCTGCTCCCACTTAACCCGTGTATCTGACTATAATGCCTCTTCAAAACACTCTGGTTCACCATTATCTGTAGCAGTAGATAATGTAAGGAGGGTGAGTATCGGACCGTGGATCAATTCTCCCGAGTATACCTCCTCACAACCGGTGTCTACGGCTCTGCCTCATTATGCTCCTGCGCATGTTCATTTGGTGGAACTGTAACACTCGTGTTTGGTAACTCTTCCAACTCTACGGATTCTTTTTTCTCGACCTTATTTCACTGCTCATTGTCTTTATGTATCACCTTTTTATTGAAGACTACGTCTTTGCTTCTGATGATTTTTCTGTTTTCTGTATCCCAAAACCTGTAGCCAAAATCATGCTACCCGTAGCCTATAAACGTGCACCTCCTGGACTTCGCATTCAGCTTATTTATGTGATTTACATCAATGTGAACATATGAAGTACAACCAAACACTTTGAGATGTACAAGGTTCACTTCTTTCCTAGTCCACGTTTCTTCTAGTAGCCCACCATCTGATGGTGCTGAGGGACTTCTATTGATGAGATATGCGGCGGTATTCACAGCATCAACTTAAAACGTCTTGTGTAACCCTGCATGTAACCTCATGCTCCTGGCGGCTCAAGGATGCTCCTGTTGATGCTCTCAGCCACATCATTCTGCTGTGGTGTCCTTGGAATCATTTTATGATGTTTGATTCTATTTGCTGCACAATACTCCTCAAACCTTTTATCATAGTACCCTCCCCCATTATCTAATCTGAGACATTCTACTGTTTTACCTGTCTTGATTTCTACCATTACTTTTCACTTCTTAAATACATCAAATACATCAGATTTATGCTTTAAGAAATAGACCCACAGTTTTCTACCTATGCCGGTCCCCACACATCAGTGTGTACAAGCTCCAACAGATGCGTCTTTGGAGCATGTCCTGTTTTCTTAAAACTTATCCTCTTTTGCTTGCCATACACGTAGTCTCACAGAATTCCAAGTCAATTAACTTTAGCCCTGGTAGCTTCCCTTTTGATAATAACACTTTCATTCCCTTCTCACTCATGTGTTCCAACCTCTGATGGCATAACTGCCCATTCACTCCAGTTGATGCGACTGCGAGTGAACTATACGATCCTGAAGTCATGTACAAAGTACCTTCCTTCTTACCTTGAGATATCACCAAGGCACCTTTCATGATCTTCTACGAATCACTAGTGAATGTCGTCACATATCCTGTATCGGCCAACTGCCCCACTGAGATCAAATTCCGTTTCAAACTCGGTACATGTCTGACATCCTTCAATTTCAAAGTCATTCCGTCTTTCTGATTTATATAAATGTTTTCCCTTCCAACAATACTGTACAACTCATCATCACCCAGGTAGACTCTCCCGAAGTCATCTGACACATAATTACGCAGAACTTCCTTATACGAAGTGGTATGAAACGAAGCACCCGAGTCTATGACCCAAGACTCATTCCTCGCATCAAGAGACAAGATCAGCGCTTCTGTGTCACTCTCCTCAGATAGATTCATTGAATCCTTCCCACTTTGAGAGCTTCCTTCTTGTTTCTTAAGCGCCATGCAATCATGTTTCATGTACCCCTTCTTCCCGTAATGCCAACACTCGTCTTTGTCTTTTGGTCCCTTGAACTTCTTCCTCGACTTTCATTTCTATGTTTATTGCCTCCTTTGTTCAGCAATCTTCCTCTTCCTTCAACGTTTAGAGCATTCCCTGAATCCCTTGTAACTCCTGATGCCTTTCGTCTAGATTCTTCATTGAGAATTAGACCGGCTACATCATTGAATTTCAGCTTTGTCGACCCTGAAGAATTACTCACAGCAATCACCAAACCATTCCAACTGTCTGGCAAACTGGACAAGATCAATAACGCCTTCACCTCGTCCTAAAAAACAATGCCAACGGATTCCAACTGGCTCGTGACTGTATTGAACTTATTTAGATGTTCAGCCACGCTCCCATCATCTGACATTTTCATGTTGAATAGTTGTTTCAGAAGATGAACCTTGTTGGACGCTGAGGGTTTTTCATACATCATAGCTAGGGCTTCCATTAATTCTTTTATGGTCTTTAACTTAGATATATTGAAGGCAACGCTCTTAGACAAAGAGAGTCGGATCGTTTCTAAAGCCTTTCGATCCAATAAAGACCATTCATCATGTGTCATCTTTTCTGGTTTCTTCTCTTTTCCTCCTAGAGGAATATAAATGTCCTTCTGATACAGATAATCCTCCATCTTCATCTTCTAGAAGGCAAAGTTTAAACCATCTAACTTCTCAATTCTAGTCTTTCCTTCTTCCGTCATCGTTCCCACTTGAACTAAACCAATAGCTCTGATACCAGTTGTTGCGCAACACGCTAAAAAGCAGTGGACCGAGATCTAATCTACGGTCTCACACACAAATGATAAACAAAAAGAAATAAACTAGAAGAAGAATCAAATCATTCCAAATAAACCACAACACAAGATATACGTGGAAAAATCCCAAACAAGGGTAAAAAATCATGGGTGCAAACTTCCACTATGAAGAAAACGAGATTACCAGCAATATACTAACCTTTTCCCTTGGATGTATAAAGAAAACCCTTTTCCCACACTTTAGAATAACTCTCATAACCCTAGAAAAGCCCTAGGGACCCCTATTTATAGTTTAGGTAACTTCCCTTTCACACCCTTGCGAAACTACCTCAAAAATCCGCAGTCCATATCAAATCCACAAAATGAATTTGTGTAACCTCAATTGGTCAAGCAGGCTGCTCGACTGGTCGAGCGGACCCTCGACTAGTCGAGCATGGGCCTCGACCGGTCGAGCATCTCGAAACTAAAAAACTAATGCTCGCTGGACTTTGAGTCGAGCCAACCCTCGATTGGTTGAGCAGCCTTCCAGATGTGGCTCCAGATCTCAACATCTATTGACATGTGAAAAAGGCCATGGCATTGTACACGGGTGTGGCCATTTAAAATGTAATGCTACAACACTTTGTAAAGTTGTTTTAACCGTATGTGGCTTATCCCAATGCCAACTTTTACTGTATCCTATTTTAGAGTCAATTCCTTTGTCATAATTTTGCTTCTCTTATCCTTTTACATTTTGAAAACATGAAATTATTTAGCACTTTAACTAAGCCTTAGCCTCCCAAAGGTATGTTTGATTTATGTATGATGTGAATTCTTTTCAAATATTTGAAAGAGATAGGCAAAGAATTCGTTTAGGACCTTGTCTCTGAAATACATTGGAATTTAAATCACAAATCAAGGTGATTGTGAGTCCAAGTTGTATTTGAATTGGCTTCTTGGTTATGATGATTTGAAGGCCCCAATGAATAAATCCAATGAGAAGTCTGGTGGAGGATCTAAGAAAGGAAAGAACAAAGGCCGCAACATGAAAATGTTACATCATGTGCATAAATCTTCCAGGTATGTACATCATGCACGAAAATAACTAATTTTTGTATGTTTTTACACCATTGAAGTTGTGCATAAATTTAGTTTTAGAAATGAAGAGCATTTAGTTATGTAATCTGTTATGTCTCTCTAACAGAGGATAACTTGCTCAAATTTACTATATAAAAAAGAGGAGAATGTGACACAGAAAAAAACACTCATGGGTAACCTTTCTTGCCTTGTAGGCTTTCAAAGAGATGTTCATTGCCTGTGCATCAATTGAGATCAGTTGGGATGCCTCCGCACAATGTTAGAGGGTTTTCAGAGAGTGTGGGGCCCACTCATCTTGTACACACCATCAAATCCATCAAAAAGGTTTGCCCTACTTGCTATACTAATCAATGCAACAGTTTTCCTACTAAGTATTTTTCATGCTAGCACATTATAGAATGTCAATTTCTCTATTCCTTTTGCTCTCTTTGTAAATCCATTTGTTCCGAAACAGGAAGCTAATTAAAGCTTGATGTGAGTTCATTTTGTTAATATGGACTGAAAGTTTATAGTCCCCTCTGTAGCATTTCCTTGGTGTAAACCATCTATACCACTGAGTGAAGACCCTAAAGCACACCTTATCTTTAAGTGGACCTTAAACCATAATGGCCCATAACTCTTACATTGTGATGAACAGATGTCCAAGAAAGACCTTGCATTTTTTGGAGCTGAAAATGAAGTGTAAAAGAAAATATGAAACCAAGATGAAGAAGAAATGGGGAGGACATCTACAAGATGATGGAGAAGAACATAAAATGAGATGAGAGAGAGAGAGAGAGAGAAGCATAAAAGGTATTGTGCGGTCTAGTTGTTGGATAAAGCAAGCTACTTTTGGCTATTTTCATGATGTGGGTGGGTCAAACGGCCTTTTATCTAATGGGCATGATTACTGCCATATAGGTGGAATACATGCACGCCGATCTAGATGATCCTGCTGCGCATCATGTGAGGCCAAAGCATGGATGATCCGGGATGCTATCATTCATAAAGACATTATCATCGAGCTTTTAAAAAGGTTTGGTTTAGATTTTGCGCAAGTAAGCAGATCCACATTGAGTACTTCTGGGATGGCTAAAATGGAATTGTAACTTGCACTGCTACCTTGTGTTGTTGCATATCAAGCTCATGTCCTAACTAAATGGCCAATTCGATGTAAGATAGTTACAATACACGTCTTTTCCTAACATCCTTTTTGATTCAGCTATTATCTTAGAAGCTCTTTTTCATGCATTCACATTTCATGCCTAAGATCCGGGTCTCATTCCTCAGGTAAGATTCTCATCCAATCTCTAGTTTCCTATTTCACATCACAGAAAGGCTTCCCAAAAGACCCAAAAGATGCAACTAGTAGGGTAAGAGAAAACCTTTTAATTGACTATCTTATTCACTTTTCACAATTTCTGCATTTTTCATGTCTTAACTTCTATGTTTTATGAATGAAACAAAACTTGGTCTGTGGGAAAAATGTATTGATTGATGTAGCATTCAGTCAGCTTACGTAGAGGTTATCCGAGCAGCGCAACCTTTCAAGTCTATGGGGAATCTATACTTGGGTCATCATATAATTTGTCTTTCAAATGATGGCTTAGGCGCGGGTTATAACCTATGTGGAGTTGATTTTCTATTAGTTTAGCATTACATTTCATAGTAAAAACTCTAAATTCTTTTGCTTAGATAAGTAGTTGAGCGTTCTCTACTTTTGACTAAAGTTCACCTCAATCTTTTTTTGTTTTGTTTTTATTTTTTTGTTTTTTGTTTTTTTTAAATCTGGTTATGTTAGTCTTTGGCACCTAACGTGCTCTATCAAATGCCTACCGGCCTAACTTTGATTATTTCTGGAGAACCTTGCTGTATTCATGCAATTGATTTGATTTTCTTGTGCTGCATCTCTGTCTCTACCCTATACATAGTTAAAAAGTTTTGGAATATAATATGTATCTAACTTTTGAATTTTGTGAAATTTAACATCTTCTATTGATGGCAAGAGGAGGGTAAGTGATACATTCCAGACCTTTATGCCGGAATTCACAGAAGCTAATAAAATACAAGTATGACACTTTTCCCCATTATACATTCAAACATCATTGTTATTGTTATTAATCTTTAGCAAAAAAGAAACTGGCATAAATGAAGTATTAATTTTGACACTTAAAAGAAGAGCAAAGAAAAAAAGGAAAAGAGAAAGAAGATAGTGATTTAACTCAGTTGCCATTGGTTTACATATTGTAAGAGATTCCGGTTGTCCCAAAAAATAAAAGAGAAAAACAATCCAGAGACATGAATTCTAGAAGTTAGCTTGGTTGCTGCTGAAGATTGATTGGGAATTGATTCTATTGAGTAGTACGAGTCGCATTTGTATAAGTGACCTATAGTCTCCATTGTATCATTGGGAATTGAAATTATTCCTTGTTGGATTTGCATTTATACATCCAAAATCAGTCTCATTTGGACAGACATTTGGGTCCACTAGCAAGCTGAACTTGATGGAATCTTGGGGTCCATTTGGTTAGCTTTTAATCAGCCCTTTGGTTTCATTTGCTGACCATCTTGGGTAGAGTTGAAGGTCTCTTTAATGTTCCAATTTGCAGCAGAGAGAGGCCCAAACAAGGGTCATAACGGCAGCGGCAACGACTGTGATGATATGAAGAGAGATGGACGGCCGATATTTAGTCCTCATCGAACAATAATTGTTGAATTTGGATTAAGCTTTTTCTATATATGTTTTTATTGCCTTCTATTGCTGTCGACATTCCAGCTTCCATGAGTCTAGATTTTTATTTTTATTTTGTATTATTTGTTTATTTTCACCTCACTTTTTGGTTTGAGGAGAGATTTTATATGTGAATTTCAATGCGTGTCAATGCTGTAGGTGTATAGGATCTAGGCCATTCATCAGTTTCAACAACTGTGAACGTGCTGTGGCCAAAACAACATCCAATGTTTAGGTGGCCCACCTGTGAACTGAATACTGGTTACTGCTCATCTCTCTCTCTCTCTCTCTCTCTCTCTCTCTGCAAAAATAAACATCCACTTTCTCATTTGTGGTGCATATGGCTTAGCGTTTGGGATTCAAAGATCCTCACCACCAATCTCTGGATCTTTTTATTTATTTTTATTTTTTTCTTATAATACGATGAATGTGGACTGTTTGTCTCTTCTTAACCTTTTATTTGTTAGACCAGTAATCAAACGATCTTGATTGCCCTTGTCAACTAGATTTTCCTAGTTGTTCTTGAAACTTCTCACATTCTATACCAAAGATGACATGATGGAATATGAGAATGCAAAATGGTAATTTCTAGTTGTTCAGTCTCTGGCTGCAGCATAAATTGATAGCAAAAATATACTTGGAACCCAAACTATTTTCGAAAATGATGCCCATACTAACCCAACATGTACAAAAAAGCATTTAACAGTATAGGATTGATTCATTGTATCACAGCTTCACATGAAGTTAAGAAACAAACAAGTTCCCTTACGGGCACTTGGAATGGTTATGAATCCCCTTTGCTTATCATTTGTTGAAATGAAATTGGCATTTGCAGAATCTTCTTTCATTTGCAGAACCTTTATGTTTACTATAGAAAGTAAATATTAGCCCAATGAGATGCCATTGCAGTGTATGTTACATGGGTTGTGTTTTACTTTGGTTGGATGCTCGAGAATAACATGTTCTGTTTATAATTATCATTACTTGATGGATTTTAAAGTGTTTTTTATTTGAATGAGAAAAGTTTTTGACCAGTTGTAAAGATGATTTTTAAATTTAGGATTTTATGGGTTTTGGATTGGGATTAATGTAGACATGATGGTTTCATTTTATTTTGATTGGTAATGCCTTTATTTTTCAAATGCATGATGAGTTGGTTTCCGTACCATCATGATAACTATGTATTTTTCTTTAGTCATTTTTTAAATTTAATTTTTTTTGCAACCATCTATTTTTGTTCCCCAAAAGTCCTTCAATAGTATGGTTAGGTTTGTCAGATGGGTGATGTTTCTAGAAGTGAGTTATGCAGAACATGAGGTGTGCTCTGGCATTTGGATGTGGCCATTTGATATTCACCCATTTTCTTTTCCACCATCCTTTGGATGCTAATTAGATGATGGCAATCACCTACGAGTGGGACTTAGATGTGGGCGATGTTCCAATCAACAATGGGGCCCACAATCTGGATGCCAAAATCCTCATTCATATATCGCACAACCTGGCTGATAAGCTACTGCAGCTGATGGTGACTTCTTTTGTTGGTATGGTGAATAGTTGGATGCTTCTGTGTCATGTTTTACATGTATGAATTTTCTTGTGACTTAAAAAGTTTTCATTCTTTCATTGAAGTAACACATCATACATGTATAGTCTAGAAGGGATGTATGCATCTATCTAGCAACCAAAAGGCACATGCCTAATATCAATTGTCTTGCCTTCCAAACACAAACACCATGCATTCAAATTTAGCAACTGATGTTCTTGGTACACAGGCCATTCGAAAACATTAATCCATGGTTGAATATTTGTTACGTAGCTCCCATTTGTTATTACTTGAGAGGTCATATGCAATTCACGAAGATTATTCTACTCTTCTATCAGGCAGAAGCTCTTAATTTGGAGAAAATTGGGCTTCAAACAGTAGTAGAAGTTGCAAAGGACTGGAGAATAGATGATATAAGTGGACTCTTGGGTCGTTGTAATTTTAAAGCCAACATGCTTGATAGAAAAGTCTCACTTTTGAGTGGTGATGAGAAGGTATGTGAAATGTCTTCTACCATGCTATTTTTGTTCTGATTTCTTACATCTACTGGTTTTAATAGATTAGGAGAAGAACATTGTTCTTGTTTTATTTCCCTAATCAAGATCATGCCATTTTCAATCATTTGAGTTTTTTTAAATTGCTCCCATATGTTATGGGAACAGTGGCTATCTTTCAAACCAACAAAAAAAAAAAGAAAAAAATAATGAGACCTGCAGCTTTCATGAGCTGTGCACTATATAAATTCTTAGGGCCTTATTTCATTTGTACTTAGTTCATGTAAAAGATCCAATATGTTAAATTTTAGTTTCATTTGTACTTGCTTTAGCTTCACTTTGCTAAGTTGTTTGTTGTGTTGATAGGTCAACATATGGGTAAATTCTGACCCAAGCCCATTAATAGTCTTGCATTATTTTCAGTCCATGGCACATATACAGCAGTGCTGAACTGATGGAGAGTTGAGATTTGGCATGTACATGTTGGGATTTGTGCTGCGGAATCACACAAATATGGATCTAGGATAACAATCTAAGAGCACTAAGAAAACTCAAGAGAACACAAATATTTAACGTGGAAAACCCTTTCAGGAAAAAACCATGGCATAAAACGATAGAAATCCACTATGAAAATCGAAATTACAAAGAGAGAGGACTTACCCGATTCGAGTAACCTCGAATCTCACCCTTGCTACACCCTTTAGAAACCCTCAAATCCTTTTAGGAATTCTTAGAACCCCTTTAGAAAGCCTTAGCATACTTGAGAATGGCCCCAGGGACTCCTATTTATAGATGGGGAAACCCCACTTATGCACCTCCCTATAAACCGCCTCAAATTTACACAGTTTGCACACAAACTGTACATCATTTGCGTAACCCTCGACTAGTTGAGCTTGGGCTTCGACTGGTCGAAGGACCCCTTCTACTGGTCGAGCCTATCCCTTGACTAGTTGAGCATCCCGAAATTTCCAAATACGCCGTTGCTAGACTTCGAGTCGAACTGTCTTCGACCAGTCGAAGGACCCCTTCGACTAGTTGAGCCAGTCTCTCGACTGTTCATGCAACTTGGTAAACCAAGATTTAAGACATACGACAATCTCCACCATGTCTTCAATCTTTAACCTTGTAGCTTCTTAACCTCTTCTCTTATCTTTGCATCACATCATAACTTTTCGTGCACACTCCGTCTTCCTTTTACGCCATCGTTAAGCCCAGAGAAGTCGCACAACACTTGAACTTCTCTGTAGGAATGATCTAGGTGAGTATGTCTGTCGGATCTAAATCTGCATGCCCAACCACCTTTACTCCCGTCTTCTCAAAAGGAAAGACGTAGTCTTCTTACTATCCCATCGCCATCTAATGTTACTTACCGGGGTATTTGCTCATAACACTGATCCTGTGAAATAACCAGTCTAATACAGACCATCGCATGCACTACCAAGCGCATTCGAATAAGGCTCATGAGACATATCGTGCTTTTCCTCATCTATTTTGGGACATGTCCTGAGGAAAACTTGAGGAGAGACGCATAGGGAATGCTCACCGGCTTGCATGGTCCATTACATACTTGATCAATACCTACACAAGGTATTCTATTATGATTACCAAAACCTACTCCTCTTCTAGACTCTATGAATATCACCACCAAGAACCTTCTTTGTAGCCCCCCGATCCTTCATCCTAAATGTCCCACTTAACCGAGTCTTTAGTACATTGATTCCAAACATGTCATGATTGACGATCTACATGTCATCAACATACAATTCCTAACTCACCATGAAGGAATCAAATTTTATACCACTACCTAGGCGACAGGTCGTACCACGACCTCCTGCAAACTCTTTTTTTCAGCCCATTTAACTTTGAACTGCTCTGGTTGCTTCATGTAGATCTGCTCTTCCAATTTCTCTTGTAGAAGTGCAGACTCCACATCCATCCTTCCAGCTTGAGATCACATTGGCCAACAAGCGCCAATTATGGATCTAATAGACACCTACTATACCGTCGGCGTGAATATCTCTGAGAAGCCGATTCCTTCTCTCTGAGCATAACCCTTCACTACCAACCTCGCTCTGTATTTATGTTGTATCCTCTTGAAGATCCACCTGCATTCAACCACTTTTCGGCCCACTGGAAGCTCCACCAGCTCCCATGTGTCGATTTGATATAATGAGTCCATCACATCGTCCATAGTCATCTTTCACTTCTCAGCACCAGGCTCACTTAGAGCCATCTGAATAGAAGACAGATCCCCCTCGACTATAATGAGAGTATATGCGATATTGGAGTCGTCCATCTACCTCGCTGATATCTTGTGATTATGCCATGTAATTCTTCTTACAGGTGGCTGCTCCACCTGCTCTATATCTCTGTCCGCGCATCTCAGCCTTCATGCCCTGCCCGCTTATGTGGCCATGCCTAGCATACCACACGTGTGGAAAGGTAGAATCCGCTATAGCCACTGCAGCTCCACCTTTTGAAGTGCTCCCGATCAACCTGTAAAGATTATCGAGTTGTTGAGCTTTCTTGATTACTCGTTCCTCCTTAGATACTTTAAGGATACCATCAATACTTGTGAACCTGCACCCTATAGCCCCGAGTGCACTGAGAGAAATCAGGCTCTTTTTCATGTTAGGAGCGTGCCTCACCTTTCAGGGTATACCTTGTCCCATCAAACATCTTGATATGCACCGTACCAACAACCACTGTCATTGCCCATAAATACTTGTCCACCATCGCACTCCCTGTAGCTGGTGAACCAACTCCAATGAGGAGTCATGTGAAAGGATGCCCCTGTCTAGAATCCACTCATCCTTACGATCATTGTAAAAGTGTCTAATCGTAGACACAGACAAAAGATCACTATCACATCCATTCAATCCATCTGACATGGCAGCGTTGGCCTCACGGTATGAAGCCTTAGATTCTTCTCTCTTAGATTTAGGATTTGTGCAATCCTTCTTTATGTGTCCTTCCATACCACAATTTCAGTACTTCATCTTACCTTTACCCTTGCCCTTGGATTTGGATCTAGAACTTGAAGATCCCGTACCTTGTTCAAAATTCTTGCCCCTCGTAAACAGTGCATCAGAAGATGTCCCCATGTCGCCGTTTAGCTTTCTCATGGCCTTCCCTTGAAGGGCTGAGATAACGGTGTCGACACTCAGGGTTTTATTCATAGTACACATTGTGTCCTTGAATGACTCATACGATGCCGGAAGAGAATTCAGTAACATACATGCTTGTTTCTCATCTTTCATCACTTCCTTCATATCCAGCAATTTGCAAACCAATTTATTAAAGTTGTTGATGTGAGCCTCCAGATCTCCACCCTCTGCCATTTTGAAGTTATAACACTGCTGCTTTAAGTGTAGACAATTTTCAGAGAATTTTTTCGCATAGACACCTCTAACTTCGCCCACGACTTAGCCACAGTTCTCTCCCTCATGACATTGTAGAGAACCTCATCTATAAGTGTAAGTGCCATAGTTTATAGCCCTTTATGTTGTCAAATTTGTGGTGCCAAAGACACTATTATGAAGCTTGCATATATGAAGAACAAAGCTCTACTCAAGATCAACTTTCATTAACAAGCACTGTTCATAAGTCAAGACTTGAGAAAGTTGAGATTGTTCGACAAGATCTCAAGAAGCTTTCAAGTTCAATCTCAAGATCTCAAAAAGTTCTCAAGTTTAAACGACATCAAGACTTCAAGCTCCATTACTTTCAAAGGTCACTCGTCTCTAAAGTTTCAATGTCTCTACTTCACTATTGAGGTATGATTGACCATAGGTTGACCTTTAGAGTAGGTCATTTTGGATATATAATTCATATGTTTTATATAAGTGAGTTTGGTTTGTTCTAAGACTAGTCCTGAACTTTGTTCGATTAGTCCTAACACTGCTTCGACCTGTCTAAACATTTCCTGGATCAGTCTTAAGTTTGTTATAGAAATCGAAAATTTTCTGTTAGGCTTTGACTAGTCCTGGGGACTATTCGACCAGTCATAGGAACAGTGTCGACTGCATATACGACCAGTCGTAGACCTACGACTCAAAGAACAGCGTTGAAATTAGACAACCTACGACCAGTCGAAGGGATCCTATGACCAGTCGAAGGAGACCTACGACCAGTTGTGAAACTGCTAAATCTTATCACGCCCGAATTTTCAAATATCTGTTAGCTCTACGATCAGTCGTAGAGGTCCTTAGACCAGTCGAAGACGTGATTTGCTCATCTATAAATAGAGCACGAATTTCAGAATAAAATAAGGCAATTCAAGTTAATTTAATTTGGTCTTCTGAGAGATAAGTCGGTGCTCCATTTAAGCTAAGTGTGCATATTTAATATTCTCTTTCTTTAGCTTTGTTAATTGATTTTGTTTCTTGCATTTCAATCTAATCTGAAAAGAGGAATTGTTGTTTTCCTCTTTCTGGAATCAAAATCAATTAGAACTAGCCCTTTTGTTTTAATTTAAAATCTATTAGAACCTATGTAAGTGCTATAGTTTATATCCCTGTTTGTTGTCAAATTTGTGGTGCCAAAATCACTGTTATGTTATATATAACCTGCTTAAGTGAAGCTCTCTCAAGGATCAACATACATGAACAAGCTAAGCTCACATCAAGCAAAGCTCTCAAGTACAAGACTCAAGATCTTGAATGAAAGAACTGATCACAAGACAAGACTCTTGAATGCAAGAACTGCTCACAAGACTCAAGTTGAAAAGAAAAAGAAAGTACAAGGCAAGACTCAAGCTGAACTCAAGACTCAAGCTGAAACTCAACCCACTTTCATGATTGAGCTACTTCAAGGTTTAGTCTACATCAAGACTTCAAGGCTCATTCTTCATGGTCTCTTGTTTCAATGTCCATACTTCATGATTGAGGTTTGTTTGACCATAGGATGACCTTAGAAGTAGGTCATTTCGGATACATAAGTCGAATGTTATTTTACATGTGATTGGTCTGTTCTTCGACCAGTCTTAGGTCTGCTTCGACTAGTCCTAGACTTGCTTCGACCAGTCTAAGAAAATCCTTGACCAGTCGTAAGTTTGTTACAAATTCCGGATAAAATCTGTTAGCCTTCGAGTCGTAGGGATTGCTCGACCGATCGTAGGAACAATGTCCCGCATCTTCGACTAGTCGTAGAATCTACGACTCAAGTCCAATGAACCTCAGGACCTACGACTGGCCGAAGGAAACCTACGACGTCGTAGGTGACCTACGACCGGTCGTAGGAGGCTACGACCCGTCGTAGAACGGTCTGCGCTTATCCCGCCTAATCTTTCAAATATTGATATGGCTTCGACTAGTCGAAGAGCACTCTAGACAAGTAGACTGATCTTTTCACTTATAAATAGTGCACGAATCTCGAAGAAATCATCGATTTAATTATAGTATTCAAGCCAATCTTCGTCGAACTTCGAGAAATAATTCTGCGCTCCATTTAAGCTAAGTGTGCTTATTTAATATCTTCTTTCCTTAGCTTTATTTTAATTGATTTTGTTTCGGCTATTCCAATCCGATTTGAAAAGAGGAATTGTTATTCCCTTTCTTTGGAATCAAAATCAATTAAGGCAAGCCCTGTTTGGTTTAATTTAAAATCAATTAGATCTAGAACCATTGTAATCGAGTCATGGACATTGAACTTGGACATTCAATCATCTACTTTGATTTGGTTCTACCGGGCTGCTACAACGAAGGAGATATTCACGTATTTTACATATTGTAAATTCCTTTCTATTATTTTGGTTTCTTTCAAGATTTGCCAGAAAAATCTTGTTATATTGGTTATCCTGAGGAAAGCCAGGAAAACTCAGAAGTGGGGGTTTTTAATTGTGTAAGCCCACATACAAAGACACAATTGTAAGGGTTTTGGGTGAACTGGGAAAACCTATTCGTTAGTAAACGCTAATATCCCCTGTGTGAGGATATTAGGAGTGGAGTAGCTTTTTGTGTGGCTGTTTGATAACAGTTGGTGAACACACAGGGGAACCACTATAAATCCTTTGAGTTGGGGGTGATTGATTTATTCTGTTCATTGTTTTTATTCTTTGTGTGGGATGTATGTATGGTGGTGAATGTTGTAATTATTTCAAGCTTTGTGAGAATGTTGTAATAGCTTAGAATTTACTTTCGCTATTCCTTTATAAGCTTGTTTTTCAATTTCATTTTGAAAGTTGTTCCAGCAAGGTTGCCCTGCCATTTTTATGGTGTATGGCTGTCCCTAGAACAATACATCTTTAATTACAAGTTATTTCAATTCGTTCATATTTGTTTTTGTATTCCTCTTCGATTTGAGACTTGATACAAAGACCTTTCTAGAAATAAGGTTGTCCTACCATAAACTCTGTTTTGGTGTAAGGTTGTCCTTAGAATAACGTTTGTATCAACCTCTCAAGATCTGAATTTTGAGGTTGTTTTTCTTTCTTGCATTATTATTTAATTTGGCATCATTTTCTTTATTATTCCGCTGTTATAAGTTTTTATTTGGCATTGTCCTATTCACCCCCTCTAGGACATATAGCTTGGCCTTTTCAAGTGGTATCGAGCCTAATAGCTCCTTTTAATTCTTGGATTTAATTCGAGCTAACGATTTAAGCTATTCGATGTCAAATTTTGATAGCCTTTCATCACTAGGCCTCCACCCTTTGATGGCTCCAATTATGCTTATTGGAAAGCCGAATGAGGATCTTCCTCAAATCAATGGATGAAAATGTGTGGCAAGCCACGGTGAACCGAATGGAATCCTCCTATCATGGAAGTTACCGGGGTTGATGGTTCAAAGTCTATGAAAACCACACCATATTACCAATGGACCACCCTTAAAAGTGAGAGTAGTGCAAATGCTAAAGCACTAAATGCAATTACTTGCGCACTATCACCGGATGAGTTCAAAAGAATCATCTCTTGTGATACCGCAAAGCAAGCTTGGGATATATTAGAAATGACACACGAGGGTACTACAATTGTCAAAAATCTAAAGTCCAACTCCTCATAACCAGATTTGAAGAAATTCATATGGAGGAAAATGAAATGTTTATGGACTTCTACACTAGATTGAATGACATTATAAACTCAATGTGGGGTCTTGGCGATAAAATCCCAGAAAGTAAAGTGTGTGCAAAAATACTACGCTCACTTCCTGAACGGTTCAATTCTAAAGTAACCGCAATCCAAGAACTTCGTGATACGGATAATATGAGGGTTGAAGAACTAGTTGGTTCTCTATAAACCTACGAGTTAAACTTTAAAGCTCCTAAAGGTAAATCTATCGCTCTAAAATCTTCTAAATGTAGTTCAAAAGAACTGATTCAGAAGATGACATGGCTCTTTTAGCTAAAAAATTTTACAAAATTTTCAAAAGCAAGAAAAGAGTTGATTTTCAAAAATCAAATGACAAAAAGAAGTTTAGACCCAAATCTCGAAAATCTTTGAAAGATAGTCAATGTTACAACTGTCTAGAATATGGGCACTTAGCAAATAGATGTCCTAAAAGGGACAAACCCAAGAAGAAGGGTATGTTGGCTACATGGGATGAATCATCCGATTCTGAAGGTTCTCCTGAATCAGAAGATTATGAAACTGAGTCGGGCAATGAGGTTAAAGCTCTTATGACTCTAGCCAAATTCACATTTTCGGATAATGACTCTACAAGTGAAGAAAATCAATAGTGAATGTGAAAATGAAGATGATCTTCAAGACGCTTACAATGCCCTATATAAGGAAAGTTGTAAAATTGTGACAAACTTAAACTTCAAAAAGAAAAGTTTTCTAAACTCAAAAATTGTTTTGAATCGCTTGTCTTAGAAAAATCACAAATTTCAGATAATTTTGAAAAATCAAAATGCGTTTTGGAATTCAAAAACTCTCAAATTGTTGATTTAAAATCTGAAATTGAGAATCTTAAAACTGAAGTATCCTCTCTTCTGAGTTTAAAGGACACATGGAAATATGCCCAAGGTGATCCAAAGTTAGAAAAATTGTTATCCGGATCAAGAAAATGTGGCGATCGATCCGGGTTGGGCTATGATAAAAATCAACCTCCTAAACAAAAGTATACTCCTCCTATGTTTGTTAAAGGAGAGTCCTCAAACTCAAAAGGGAAAAGTACTTATCAAGATTTTTCTAGAAATTCAAAAACTTTTCAAAAACCTAGAAGCAGCCATGTCAACTTTAATCAGAATCGAAATCCACTAGCTGAAAAGATAGTTGATTTACTCAAGGAGCTATTAAAATCTAACTCTATAGGTCATTCCTACAAATATACACAAAAGAAGACCAACTATGTTCCTAAACCCAAAACAGTTATGAAATGGGTTCCTAAAGTCACCTGCTTGGTTGCTCACACTGCTTTCAAAGCAACAAGTCATTCAAAGTGGTACCTAGACAGTGGATGCTCCAGGCATATGACAGGTGACAAAGCTTTATTCACCGATCTGAAAGATATGACTGATGGGTCAGTCACATTTGGTGATGGTAGCAACTGCAAGATAATAGGCCAAGGTACGGTTCAACTTTTTAATCTTCCTGTGTTTAAAAATGTTTTATATGTTGAAGGCCTAAAGCACAACTTGCTTAGTATATCACAAATATGTGATAATAACCATAATGTTCGGTTTTCTAATCAAAGCTGTGAGATATTAAATAATAAGGGTTCTGTAATATTAACTGGATGTAGAATGCCTGAAAATTGCTATATTATTAGTGAATCCAGCTCATCTAATCAAACATGTTACATGGTCCATACAGACGAGACCGATTTATGGCACAAACGTCTTGGACATGTACATTATCGAAATTTATATCGATTGAGCAAACGAGAACTTGTAAGAGGTTTACCCAAACTTCAGAAATTAGATAAAATATGTGGTGAGTGCCCGATAGGCAAACAAACAAAGAACTCACACAAAAAGGTGAATTCAAATACCACATCAAGACCACTCGAACTTCTCCACATGGATCCGATAGGACCTACCAGAACAGAAAGTCATGGTGGGAAAAAGTATATCCTAGTAATAGTTGATGACTTTACCAGATTCACTTGGGTAGTCTTCTTAAGGGATAAATCTGAAACCCTTGAAGAAGTAAGAAAAGTTCTCAAAAGGATTCAAACTGAAAAATCTTCTCAAATCAGTAAAATTCGTAGTGATCATGGATCTGAATTTGAGAATAGCAATTTTGAGAAGTTCTGCACCGACCAAGGAATATTACATGAATTCTCTGCTCCCAAAACTCCACAACAAAATGGAGTTGTAGAAAGAAAGAATAGGGTGCTTCAAGAAATGGCTAATGTCATGTTGAATAGCATGAAGCTCTCTAAAAATCTTTGGGCTGAAGCAGTCAACACAGCTTGCTATATTATTAACCGAGTCTACACAAAAAAAGATAATAATAAGACGGCTTACGAATTGTGGTTCAATAAAAAGCCTACTGTTAAATACTTTCGAGTTTTTGGCAGCAAGTGCTATATTTTACGTGATCGTGAAAATTTGAGAAAGTTCGATACGAAGAGTGATGAAGGTATTTTTCTAGGATACTCTTTAAACAGTCGAGCTTATAGGGTCCTGAACAAAAGGACTGGTGTGATTCAAGAATCCATTAATGTTGTCATTGATGATCATTTAAACACACCAACTTCTAATTCAGATAATGATGACGTACTAATCATTGATAAACCTGATACTTCATCAAATCAAACTGATTCTGAACTAAGGATTGTTAAAGATCATCCAACCACACAAATTCTTGGAAACCCTCTCACCGGTGTTCGCACCGTAGACAACTTGAGGATATATGTAATTATGTATGTTTTACATCCCAAATTGAACCATCTAACGTAAAAGAAGCGCTTACTGATGAGAACTGGATTGTTGCGATGCAAGATGAACTCAACCAATTCATAAGAAATGATGTTTGGTATCTCGTACAAAGACATAAAGATAAACACATCATTGGAACAAAATGGATTTTTAAAAATAAGTCTGACGAATGTGGAAATATAATGAGAAACAAGGCTAGACGGTGGTACAAGGTTATACTCAAATTGAAGGAATTGATTTCGATGAAACCTTTGCGCCAGTAGCACGTCTTGAATCTATCAGACTATTTATATCCATTGCATGTTTTAAAAAGATAAAGATCTATCGATGGATGTGAAAAGTGCTTTTCTAAATGGCGATTTACATGAAGAAGTCTATGTTGAACAGCCAATGGGATTTGAAGATTCCAAAAATATTGATCATGTATATCGGCTTAAAAAGGCACTTTATGGATTAAAACAAGCACCTAGGGCATGGTATGAGAAACTAACGAAATTTCTTTTAACTCATAATTTTCAAATGGGATCTGTTGATAAAACTCTGTTTGTTAAAAAATAAAATGATCATATCTTAATGGTACAGATTTATGTTGATGATATCATTTATGGATCAACTTGTACTGACTTGACTACTGAGTTTGCAGATTTGATGAAATCACAGTTTGAAATGAGCATGGTTGGGGAATTGACTTATTTCCTTGGATTGCAAGTAAAGCAACAATCAAGGAATATTCATTTCTCAATCTAAGTATGCCTTGAATCTAATTAAGAGATTTGGATTTGAGAATGGCAAGAATTTCGATACTCCTATGAGTACTACCCGAAACTATCAAAAGACTCGAATGGTAAAAATGTTGACTCAAAACTTTATCGAGTATGATTGGTAGTTTGTTATATCTAACTCTGCTAGTAGACCGATATTTCTCTAAGTGTTGGTATTTGCGCAAGATATCAATCGATCCAAAAGAATCTCACTTGATTCCTCCAGCGAATTATTAGATATGTCGCAATTTGTAAATCTCGGTCTCTCGTATCCTCATGAAACCAATGTTCAATTAGTTGGGTACTTGCTGACTGGGCTGGTAATCTAGATGATAGAAAATCAACCAGTGGTGGTTGTTTTTTTATTGGAAATTGTCTAGTTTCCTGGTTTAGTAAGAAACAAAATTCTATATCACTTTCAACAGCTGAAGCTGAGTATATTGCAGCTGGTAATGCATGTACACAACTTGTTTGGATGCAACGAATGCTAAGTGATTATGGAATTAAACAGGATTCTATGTTATTACATTGTGATAATTCCAGTGCGATAAATATTTCAAAAAATCCTATTCAGCATTCTCGTACTAAGCATATTGACATTAGATTTCATTATATAAGGGAATTAGTAGAAGAAAAAGTTATATCTCTAGAATATATTCCTACTGAAGATCAACGTGCTGATATTTTCACAAAACCTCTTGATAAAAGCAGGTTCAAAAAGATGAAATTTGATCTTGGCATGTGCATTTTAAACTGATAATTTATGCCTTCTTGTATATTATTGTATATATTTGCTAGATTAAATTTCAATTTTTGTGTATATTGGAAGATATTGAATTTTTTGGGGTTTATACGACCAGTCGTGAGTATACACGACCAGTCGTACTAAGACCGGTCGTAGATACCCACGACCAGTCGTGGAGCACGGGTTTCACTTCAAATGGTATCCATGCTATCTCAAATGGTACTCAGATTTGTTTGCCTTCCTTAATCTGTCATTTCATTCTTCAGTTTCGACTCCATCCTGGTCATAGTGACATTCCATTTGCATACTTTATGACTGTATTGGCTACTTATATGTTAGTCGATATGCCTGTTGATGAAGCACCAATCCATCATCTGATCTTCAACAATACAAATATTAATAAGATGAAGTTGGATCTCCTCCCGAACAAGGTGGTGGTGTTGATGGTGGTCATCAAGAAGATGGTGTTGATATTAAAATGGATGATAGTTTTGATGAACTGGATTCGAACTCAGCTAATGATCCATTTTGAGCCTTCTTCATTTGATGCACGTCTGAGTGCATTAGAAGGTAGAGTTGAGGATATAAATATTAAGTTGGAAAACATGTCTGTTGCTCATGATTTGCAATTCAAGTATATGCGCAAATATCTTAGGCGCTTGAACAAAGGCATGCACCAACTTGATCCTTCTATTCCTGCTCCATCTTCAAGTTCTAATTCTGACTAGTTTCTATGAAACTTTTGGTATGTAATAACTTTATTACTTTGCTCTTATTTGATTGAGTTTGAGTTGGATTTTATGCTGGATATTTGTTCTTAATGTAATATTTATGCTGAATATCTGTGATGCTATCTTGAGTATCTCTATGACTCTTTTGCTATACTCTATTTCCTCCTCATGTTTACTCTCATTCCTTTATTTAGTTCTCCTTTGTCATCTTGTGACAAAAAGGGGGAGAATGGTTTGTTGTTAATGTGATTGTGAGAGGAGTAGCATTGGTTAGTAGCATTGGTTATGTTACTCAGGGGGAGTGGGGTGTCAAGAAGAATATATGTTTGATCTTGTTTCTTGTTGAATGTTGAAACTGGTTGAATGTTAAATGTTGATTATTGATTTGCATGTATTAACCAGTTGTTTTACTTTTGTTTGGTTATGTGTTTTGTCACTAATTTGACAAAGGGGGAGATTGTAAGTGCTATAGTTTATATCCCTGTTTGTTGTCAAATTTGTGGTGCCAAAATCACTGTTATGTTATATATAACCTGCTTAAGTGAAGCTCTCTCAAGGATCAACATACATGAACAAGCTAAGCTCACATCAAGCAAAGCTCTCAAGTACAAGACTCAAGATCTTGAATGAAAGAACTGATCACAAGACAAGACTCTTGAATGCAAGAACTGCTCACAAGACTCAAGCTGAAAAGAAAAAGAAAGTACAAGGCAAGACTCAAGCTACTTCAAGGTTTAGTCTACATCAAGACTTCAAGGCTCATTCTTCATGGTCTCTTGTTTCAATGTCCATACTTCATGATTGAGGTTTGTTTGACCATAGGATGACCTTAGAAGTAGGTCATTTCGGATACATAAGTCGAATGTTATTTTACATGTGATTGGTCTATTCTTCGACCAGTCTTGGTTTCTCGACTAGTCCTAGACTTGCTTCGACCCGTCTAAGAAAATCCTTGACGATCGTAAGTTTGTTACAAATTCCGGATAAAATCTAGCCTTCGACTAGTCCTCGAATCTGCTCGACCATCGTAGGAACAATGTTTCGCATCTTCGACTCGTAGAATCTACGACTCAAGTCCAACAACTGCGGGACCTACGACGACTACGTCGTAGGTGACCTACGACGTCGTAGGAGGGCTACGACCGGTCGTAGAACGGTCTGCGCTTATCCCGCCTAATCTTTCAAATATTGATATGGCTTCGACTAGTCGAAGAGCACTCTAGACCATCGAAGACCCGATCTTTTCACTTATAAATAGTGCACGAATCTCAAGAAATCATCGATTTAATTATAGTATTCAAGCCAATCTTCGTCGAACTTCGAGAGATATTCTGCGCTCCATTTAAGCTAAGTGTGCTTATTTAATATCTTCTTTCCTTAGCTTTATTTTAATTGATTTTGTTTCGGCTATTCCAATCCGATTTGAAAAGAGGAATTGTTATTCCCTTTCTTTGGAATCAAAATCAATTAAGGCAAGCCCTGTTTGGTTTAATTTAAAATCAATTAGATCTAGAACCATTGTAATCGAGTATTGGACATTGAACTTGGACATTCAATCATCTACTTTGATTTGGTTCTACCGGGCTGCTACAACGAAAAAGATATTCAGGTATTTTACATATTGTAAATTCCTTTCTATTATTTTGGTTTCTTTCAAGATTTGCCGAAAAAATCTTGTTATTTTGGTTATCTGAGGAAAGCCAGGAAAACTCAGAAGTGGGGGTTTTTAATTGTGTAAGCCCACATACAAAGACACAATTGTAAGGGTTTTGGGTGAACTGGGAAAACCTATTCGTTAGTAAACGCTAATATCCCCTGTGTGAGGAAATTAGGAGTGGAGTAGCTTTTTGTGTGGCTGTTGGATAACAGTTGGTGAACACACAGGAGAACCACTATAAATCCTTTGAGTTGTGGTTGATTGATTTATTCTTTTAATTGTTTTTATTCTTTTTGTGGGATGTATGTATGGTGGTGAATGTTGTAATTATTTCAAGCTTTGTGAGAATGTTGTAATAGCTTAGAATTTACTTTCTGCTATTCCTTTATAAGCTTGTTTTTCAATTTCATTTTGAAAGTTGTTCCAGCAAGGTTGCCCTGCCATTTTTATGGTGTATGGCTGTCCCTAGAACAATACATCTTTAATTACAAGTTATTTCAATTCAGTTCATATTTGTTTTTGTATTCCTCTTCGATTTGAGACTTGATACAAAGACCTTTCTAGAAATAAGGTTGTCCTACCATAAACTCTGTTTTTGGTGTAAGGTTGTCCTTAGAATAACGTTTGTATCAACCTCTCAAGATCTGAATTTTGAGGTTGTTTTTCTTTCCTGCATTATTATTTAATTTGGCTATCATTTTCTTTATTATTCCGCTGTTATAAGTTTTTATTTGGCATTGTCCTATTCACCCCCCCTCTAGGACATATAGCTTGGCCTTTTCAACCTAGAACCATTATAAAGTGAGTATTGGACATTGAACTTTGACATTCAAATCTCTACTCTGACTTGGTTCTTCTGGGCTACTACAACGAAGGATAAAATCAGGTATTTTATAATTTGTGTAATTTACATTGTTTGGTTTTATTTGAGGTTAAACCAGAAAAATCTCAAAGTTGTTGGTTATTGAGGAGAGCAAGAAAACTCAGAAGTGAGGGTTTTTGAATTGTGTAAGCCCTTTGAAAAAGACACAATTGTGAAGGTTTTAGGTGAACCTGTGAAAGCTTATTTGATAGTGAACGCTAATATCCCCTTGTGAGGATATTAGGAGTGGAGTAGCATTCTGTGTGGCTGTTGTTTAACAGTTAGTGAACACACAGGCAAACCACTATAATTCTTTGTGTTGTGGATGTGTGATTTATATTTTCTATCTTTTATCATTCAGAATTGTGGAATATATGTGTGAATGTGAATGTTGTAATCATTTCATTTCAAGCACAGTGGGGAATGTTATAATAATTTAGATTTACATTTCAGCATTATATTTTTACTATCTCGTTATTACGTTGAGTTTCAGTTTCTTTATTTGTTCTAGAAATAAGATTGTCCTACCATAAACTTTGGTTTTTGGTGTAAGGTTGTCCTTAGAACAATTTTTGTTTCTATTTCTCTATTTTAGGTTGCTTTCCATTCCTATACTGTGATTGGTGTATAGTGCTATCTATTCTTTGTTTCATATTCCGCAGTATTTATTTTTAATTTGGCATAGTCCTATTCACCCCCCCTCTAGGATATATAGCTTGGCCATTTCAAGTGGTATCAGAGCCTAATAGCTCGCTCTTATTGCTTTTTATTTGGATTTAATTCTTGAGCTAATGATCTAAGCTATATATATATATATATATATAAGATGTCAAATTTTAATAGCCTATCAGTCACTAGGCCTCCACCCTTTGATGGCTCCAATTATGCCTATTGGAAAGCCAGGATGAGAATCTTCCTCAAATCAATGAATGAGAGTGTGTGACAAGCCACAGTGACTGAATAGAACCCACCTACCACTGAAGTGACTGGTATTGATGGTTCAAAATCAATGAGAGTAACACCATATTTCTCATGGACCACCCTTCAAAAAAATGAAAGTAGTGCCAATGCAAAAGCACTAAATGCAATCACTTGCGCACTATCACCATATGAGTTCAAAAGAATCATATCCTGTGATATTGCAAAGCAAGCCTGGGATATATTAGAAATGACACACGAGGGTACTACAATTGTCAAAAAATCTAAAGTCTAACTCCTCACAACCAAATTTGAAGAAATTCATATGGAGGAAAATGAAATGTTTATGGACTTTTACACAAGATTAAATGACATTGTAAACTCAATGTGGGGTCTTGGCGATAAAATCCCCAGAAAGTAAAGTGTGTACAAAGATACTACGCTCACTTCCTGAAGGGTTCAACTCTAAAGTAACCGCGATCCAGGAACTTCGTGATATGGATAATATGAGGGTAGAAGAACTAGTTGGCTCTTTACAAACCTATGAGTTAAACTTTAAAGATCCTAAAAGTAAATCCATTGCTCTCAAATCTTCTAAAGGTATTTCTTAAGAAAACTCGGATTTAGAAAATTCTGAAGACGATATGGCTCTTTTAGCGAAGAAATTTTACAAGATTTTCAAAAGAAAGAAAAGGGTAGATTTTCAAAAATCAAATGATAAGAAAAGATCTAAACCTAGATCTAAAAGTTGAAAGTCTTTGAAAGATAGTCAATGTTACAACTGCCAAGAGTATGTGCACTTAGCAAACAAATGTCCTAAAAAGGACAAAACAAAAAGAAAGGGTATGTTGGCTACTTGGGATGAATCATCTGATTCTGAAACTTCTTCTGAATCAGAAGATTTTGAAACCGAGTCGGGCAGTGAAGTTAAAGCCCTTATGACTCTAGCCAAATTCACTTTTTCAGATCATGATGATTTGACTAGCGAAGAAAATCTAAATAGTGATTATGAAAATGATGATGATCTTCAAGATGCTTACAATGCCCTATACAAGGAAAGTTGTAAAATTGTTGTCAAACTTAAACTTCAAAAAGAAAAGTTTTTTAAATTCAAAGAATGTTTTGAATCACTTGTTTTAGAAAAATCCCAAATCTTAGATTGTTTTGAAAAATCAAAATGCGATTTAGAATTCAAAACCTCGCTGATTGAAAATCTGAAATCTGAAAATGAGATACTTAAAAATGAAGTATCTTCTCTTTTGAGTTTAAAGGATACATGCAGGTATGCCCAAGGTGATCCAAAGTTAGAAAAACTATTATCCGGATCAAGAAAAAGTGGCGATCGATCCGAATTGGGCTATGATAAGAATATACCTCTTAAACAAAAGTATACTCCTCCCAAGTTTGTGAAAGGAGAGTCCTCAAACTCAAAAGGGAAAAGTACTTATCAAGGTTTTTCTAAAAATACAAAAACTTTTTAAAAACCTAAAAGCAGCCATGTCAACTTTAAAAATCAAAACTGAAACCCTCTTGCTGAAAAGATAGTAGATTTACTCAAGGAGCTCTTAAAATCTAACTTAGTAGGTCATTCTTATAACATCAGTCAGAAGAAGACCAACTATACTCCTAAACCCAAAACAGTTCTGAAATGGGTTCCTAAAGTTGCCTGCTTGGTTGCTCACACCGCTTTCAAAGCAACAAGCCATTCAAAGTGGTACCTAGACGGTAGATGCTCAAGGCATATGACTGGTGATAAAGGTTTATTCACCGATCTTAAAGACATGACTGATGGTTCAGTCACATTTGGTGATGGCAGCAACTGCAAGATTATGGGCCAAGGTACTGTTCAACTCTATAACCTTCCTTTGTTTAAAAATGTCTTATATGTTGAAGGTCTAAAACATAACTTGCTTAGCATATCTCAAATATGCGACAATAACCATAGTGTACGGTTTTCTAATCAAAGCTATGAGATTCTAAACAACAAGGGTTCAGTAATACTAACTGGACGTAGAACATCTGAAAACTGCTATATTGTTAGTGAATCTAGCTAATCTAATTAATCGTGTTACATGGTCCATACAGACGAGACTGACTTATGGCACAAGCATCTTGGACATGTACATTACCGAAATCTATATAGATTGAGCAAATAGAAACTTATAAGAGGTCTACCCAAACTAAAAAAATTAGATAAAATATGTGGTGAATGCCAGATTGGCAAACAAACAAGGAACTCATACAAAAAGGTGAAT
Organism: Magnolia sinica; assembly: GCF_029962835.1. Lineage (NCBI taxonomy): Eukaryota > Viridiplantae > Streptophyta > Magnoliopsida > Magnoliales > Magnoliaceae > Magnolia > Magnolia sinica. The sequence goes on along the minus strand of NC_080585.1, from coordinate 50,808,935 downwards.
TCCAATACCACATCAAGACCACTCGAGCTTCTCCATATGGATTTAGTAGGACCTACCAGGACGGAAAGTCGAGGTGGCAAAAGATATATTTTGGTAATAGTAGATGACTTTACTAGATATACATGGGTTGTCTTCTTAAGGGACAAATCAGAAACCTTTGAAGAAGTAAAAAAGGTTCTCAAAAGGATTCAAACTGAAAAAGGTTCTCAAGTCAATAAGATTCGTAGTGATCATGGATCTGAATTTGAGAATAGCAGTTTTGAGAAGTTCTGTAGCGACCAGGGAATATTACATGAATTCTCAGCGCCCAAAACTCCACAACAAAATGGTATAGTTGAAAGGAAAAATAGAGTGCTTCAAGAAATGGCTAATGTCATGTTGAATAGTATGAAGCTCTCTAAGAATCTTTGGGTTGAAGCAGTCAATACAGCTTGCTATATTATTAACCGGGTTTATACTAGTAAAGGTAATAATAAAACAGCTTATGAAATGTGGTTCGATAAAAAGCCTATTGTTAAATACTTTCAAGTTTTTGGCAGTAAGTGCTATATTTTACGAGATCGTGAACATCTGAGAAAGTTTGATACGAAGAGTGAGGAACGAATCTTTTTAGGATACTCTTTAAACAGTCGAGCTTATTGGGTTCTGAACAAAAGGACCGGTGTGATTCAAGATTCCATCAATGTGGTCATTGATGATCACTTAAACACACCAGTCTCAAATTCAGATAATGATGAAGTACTAGTAATTGATAAATCTGATATTTCATCTAATCAGACTGATACAGAATTGAGGACTGTTAAAGATCATCCAACCACACAGATTCTTGGAAACCCTCTCACTGGTATTCGTACCCATAGATAACTTGAGGATATATGCAATTGCGTATGTTTTACATCCCAGATAGAACCATCTAACGTAAAAGAAGCTCTTAGTGATGAAAACTAGATTGTTGCGATGCAAAAAGAACTTAACCAATTTGTGAGAAATGATGTTTGGCATCTCGTACCTAGACCTAAAAATAAATACATCATTGGAACCAAATGGATTTTTAAAAATAAGTCTGACGAATTTGGCAATATAATTAGAAACAAGGCTAGACTAGTGGTATAAGGTTACACTCAAATTGAAGGTATTGACTATGATGAAACCTTTGCACCAGTAGCACGTCTTGAATCAATCAGACTCTTTATATCCATTGCATGTTTTAGAAAATTTAAGATTTACCAAATGGATGTAAAGAGTGCATTTTTAAATGGCGATCTACATGAGGAAGTTTATGTTAAATAACCAATGGGTTTTGAAGACCCTAAAAATGCTGGTCATGTGTATCGTCTTAAAAAGGCACTTTACGGTTTAAAACAAGCTTCTAGGGTATGGTATGAGAAACAAACAAAGTTTCTATTAAGCCATAATTTTCAAATGAGATGTGTTGATAAAACTTTGTTTATTAAAAAACATAAGGATCACATCTTATTAGTACAAATCTATGTTGATGATATCATTTATGGATCTATCTGTACTGACATGACTATTGAGTTTACAGATTTGATGAAATTTCAGTTTGAAATGATCTTGGTTGGGGAATTGAATTATTTCCTTGGGTTACAAGTAAAATAAAAACCTGATAGAATGTTCATTTCTCAATCTAAATATGCTATGAACTTGATTAAGAGATTTGGATTTGAGAATGGTAAGAACTTTGATACTCCATGAGTATAACCTTGAAACTCTCAAAAGACTCTGCAGGTAAAAATGTGGATTTGAAATTATATCAGAGTATGATTGGTAGTCTATTGTATTTAACTGCAAGTAGACCCGATATCGCTCTAAGTGTTGGTATTTGCGCTAGATATCAGTCTGAATCTAAAGAGTTGCACTTGACTGTTGTCAAGCGGATTATAAGATATGTCGCAAGTACTGTTAATCTCGGTCTCTGGTATCCTTATGAGACTAGTGTTCAATTAGCTGGGTACTCGGATGCTGACTGGGCTGGTAATCTTGATGATCGAAAGTCAACTAGTGGTGGTTGTTTTTATATCGATAACTATTTAGTTTCTTGGTTTAGCAAGAAACAAAGTTTTATATCACTTTCAACAGCTGAAGCTGAATATATCGTAGCTGGTAATGCGTGTACACAGCTTGTTTGGATGAAATGTATACTAAGTGATTATGGAATTAAATAGGATTCTATGTTATTATATTCTGATAATTCCAGTGCCATAAATATTTTGAAAAATCCAATTCAGCATTCTCGTACTAAACACATTGACATTAGATTTCATTATATTCGGAAATTAGTAGAAGAAAAGGTTATATCTTTGGAATATATCCCTACCGAGATTCAACGTACTGATATTTTCACTAAATCGCTCAACAAAAGCAGGTTTAACAAAATGAAATTTGATCTCGGCATGTGCATTTTAAAATGATTAATTATGCGTATTTGTATCATAGTGTATATATTTACTAGTTTAGTTTTCAAATCTTGAAAAATATGCAAAAATCAGATTTTTGGCCTGTACTCGACCAGTCATGAGTATCCACGACTAGTCATGCTACGACCGGTCGTGTATATCCACGACCAGTCGTGAATCGCGTGGATTCACTTAAAATTTGGGAGAAACCATATTCTTCTTCATTTCAACTTCACTCTCCAACGAGCCGACATACGACTAGTCGAACCCATCTTCCAAAATCTTCAAGGTTAGTACTCCATTTGCATTTTGCTTGTAGATTTGCGTCTAGATTGCTTCTATTTCTCTCTTGGAGTTGTTTATTTCGAATTTAGTTGAGATTTGAGATTTTTCTTTTGAAAAATTGATTTGAGAAAACCCTTTTCTCAATCCTTTGAAACTCTTTATATTCTTGAAATCCTTGTTGCATATGGCTTCTAAAGGAAGAAAATCAACGTCCCGTGGTCCGTCTTCTTCTTTCAGATCAGCCCCTATCACTGAGCGTCATCTTAGGGCTCCTGAGGAAGATCCATCTAATGTTCAGGCTATAAGATTGCGTAATGTTATTGTTGAGCATCCAGTAGATATTAATCATGTTGCTGCTTTTGATATTTTTCCTATGCTCCAATCTGTAGGTTGGAATAACTTATTGCTTTGGGGTGGGCCAGTATACCGGTCCATTGTCCAATCCATGTTTGCATACATATGTGCTTTCTCACTGAAAAATTTAACTTTTTCTATCTCCACAAGAGAAGGGCCATTTGAAGTTGATCGTCATTTGATTTCAGCCCTTATGGATATTCCAGTGAATGATGAGGGTATTCCCATCCATACTTTATCTGATAAATCTTCTGTCACTGAAAAACATATGCTGACTAAGGACTTATGCAATTTGGAGTACAATGGACGCGTAAAGGGAATGCGCTTCCTTCAAAATATTTGTTACCCAAATACAGAGTTCTTCACAAAATCTTTGTGTCTAATTTATATCCTTGGTTGAGTAATAAATCTGAATTAACATCGTTCATGGTTCGTATTCTTCATTCTGCTGTCAGTGGTGTTAACATTTGTTTGCCATCCTTGATTTGTCACTTCATCATTCAGTTTCGACTCCATCCTGGTCACAGTGACATTCCATTTGGATATTTGATGATGGCTACACATATGTCAGTCGACATGCCGGTTGGAGAGGTCCCTATCCATCATCTGATATTTAATAATTTCAATATCAATAAGATGAAGCTAGATTTCCTTCCTGGCCAAGGTGATGGTGTTGGCAGTGCTGAAGCTGAACATGAGGAAGAAGCTGGTGATCTTCCTCCTGATGATATTAACATAGATGATATTTTTGAAGAACTTGAGTCCGATTCTACAAATGACCCAGATTATGAGCCTTCTTCATTTGATGCACGTCTGAGTGCATTGGAAGATAGAGTTGAGAATCTAAATGTTAAGATGGAAAACATGTCTGTTGCCCATGATTTACAGTCCAAATATATGCATAAATATCTTACGTGCTTGAACAAAGGCATGCATCAACTTGATCCTTTTATTCCTGCTCCTTTATCTGGGTCAGATTAGTATTTTTAAGATTACTGGTCTGTAATAACTTTATTACTCCTAACTAGTTTTGAGTTTGTCACTCTTTTTATCTTAGCTCAGTCTATGAATTATGTGTGTTGCTTATGCTATGTTCTCATATCTTGACTAGTTACCTCTCATATTTCTCATTGATTATTTCTTCTCAGCCATCTGTTTTGTGCTTCCTTTGTCCTATTGTGATAAAAAGGGGGAGTATGGATATGTTATGGATGTTGTCATTTGGAGGTATGAGTATGTTACTCAGGGGGAGTATGTGCAGAGGTGTGTAGAGGTGGACTGAATTTTAATTTACAAGTCTACAGGATGCCGGTTGATAACAACTGGTGCATGATTCTTTAATCAAATATAACAACTGGTGCATGATTCTTTAATCAGATATTCTTTGTTATGTAACATATCTTGATAGTGTGTTTTGTCACTAATTTGACAAAGGGGGAGATTGTAAGTGCTATAGTTTATAGCCCTTTGTGTTGTCAAATTTGTGGTGCCAAAGACACTATTATGAAGCTTGCATATATGAAGAACAAAGCTCTACTCAAGATCAACTTTGATTAACAAGCACTGTTCATAAGTCAAGACTCGAGAAAGTTGAGATTGTTCGACAAGATCTTAAGAAGCTTTCAAGTTCAATCTCAAGATCTCAAAAAGCTCTTAAGTTTAAATGACATCAAGACTTCAAGCTCAATTACTTTCAAAGGTCACTCGTCACTAAAGTTTCAATGTCCTTACTTCACTATTGAGGTATGATTGACCATAGGTTGACCTTTAGAGTAGGTCATTGTGGATACATAATTCATATGTTTCATATAAGTGAGTTTGGTCTGTTCTAATACTAGTCCTGGACTTTGTTCGACTAGTCCTAGCACTGCTTCGACCTGTCAAAACATTTCCTGGATCAGTCGTAATTTTGTTACAAAAATCAGAAATTTTCTGTTAGGCTTCGACTAGTCCTGGGGACTATTCAACCAGTCGTAGGAACAGTGTCGACTGCATCTACGACCAGTCGTAGACCTATGACTCAAAGAACAACGTTAAAATTACACAACCTACGACCAGTTGAAGGGATCCTACGACCAGTCGAAGGAGACCTACGACCAGTCGTGAAACTGCCAAATCTTATCGTGCCCAAATTTTCAAATATCTGTTGGCTCTACGATCAGTCGTAGAGGTCCTTAGACCAGTCGAAGATGTGATTTGCTCACCTATAAATAGAGCACGAATCTCAGAATAAATTAAGGCAATTTAAGTTAATTTAATTCGGTCTTTTGAGAGATGAGTCGGTGCTCCATTTAAGCTAAGTGTGCATATTTAATATTCTCTTTCTTTAGCTTTGTTAATTGATTTTGTTTCTTGCATTCCAATCTAATTTGAAAAGAGGAATTGTTGTTTTCCTTTTTCTTGAATCAAAATCAATTAGAGCTAGCTCTTTTGTTTTAATTTAAAATCTATTAGAACCTAGAACCATTATAAAGTGAGTATTGGACATTGAACTTTGACATTCAAATCTCTACTCTGACTTGGTTCTTCTGGGCTACTATAACGAAGGAGAAAATCATGTATTTTACAATTTGTGTAATTTACATTGTTTGGTTTTATTTGAGGTTAAGCCAGAAAAATCTCAAAGTTGTTGGTTATCTGAGGAGAGCCAGAAAACTCAAAAGTGAGGGTTTTTGAATTGTGTAAGCCCTTTGAAAAAGACATAATTGTGAAGGTTTTGGGTGAACCTGTGAAAACCTATTTGATAGTGAACGCTAATATCCCCTGTGTGAGGATATTAGGAGTAGAGTAGCATTCTGTGTGGCTGTTGTTTAACAGTTGGTGAACACACAGGCGAACCACTATAATTCTTTATGTTGTGGATGTGTGATTTATATTTCCTATCTTTTACCATCCAGAATTGTGGAATGTATGTGTGAATGTGAATGTTGTAATCATTTCATTTCAAGCACAATGGAGAATGTTGTAATAATTTAGATTTACATTTCAGTATTATATTTTTGTTGTCTCATTATTACGTTGAGCTTCAGTTTCTCTATTTGTTCTAGAAATAAGGTTGTCCTACCATAAACTTTGGTTTTTGGTGTAAGGTTGTCCTTAGAACAATTTTTATTTCTATTTCTCTATTTTAGGTTGCTTTCCATTCCTATACTGTGATTGGTGTATAGTGCTATCTATTCTTTGTTTCATATTCCGCGGTATTTATTTTTAATTTGGCATAGTCCTATTCACCCCCCTCTAGGACATATAGCTTGGCCATTTCAGTAAGACATAAACGGATTGATGATAAGGCCTTCTTATCAAGAGTATTCCAATCATCATTAGTCATAGTACACTTTCTCTCCTCAAGAGCACCATCTTCGCCTTGCTTAGTTAAGGAACTGATCATCTTGATCTTCCATAACTCAAAGTTATTTTTCCCTGAGTACTTCTCAATATCATACATAGTGCTTACCATTATTGCTAATCTTGCAGATTCAGATCTGTGCCCTAACGATTTCTCTGATACCACTTGTTGGGATTTGTGCTACGGAATCACACAGATATGGATCTAGGATAGAAATTCAAGAGCACCAAGCAAACTCAAGAGAACACAAAGATTTAACGTGGAAACCTATTCGGGAAAAAAACCACGGCACAAAGTGACAGAAATCCACCATGAAAATAGAAATTACAAAGAGAGAGGACTTACCTGATTCGAATAACCTCGAATCTCACCCTTGCTACACCCTTTAGAAACCCTAAAACCCTTTTAGGAACCCTTAAAACCCCTTTAGAAAGTCTTAACAAACTTGAGAATGGCCCTAGGGACTCCTATTTATAGATGGAGAAACCCCACTTATGCACCTCCCTATAAACCGCCTCAAATTTACGCAGTCTGCACACAAACTACGCACTGTCTGCGTAACCCTCGACTAGTCAAGCCTGGGCTTCGATTGGTGGAAGGACCCCTTCAACTGGTGGAAGGACCCCTTCAACTGGTTGAGCCTATCCCTTGACTGGTCGAGCATCCCAAAATTTCTAAATATACTGTTGCTGGACTTTGAGTCGAACTATCTTCGACCAGTCGAAGGACCCCTTCGACTAGTCGAGCCAGTCCCTCGACTGGTCGAGTAGCGTAGTGAACCAATATTTAAGACATCTGTTTTACAATAGTATAGCATGGGCACGATGGTATGAATAGGATTCTCCATCATGGTCAAACTAGCAGCCTTTGTAATCCTGTCATTTTGCCATTAAGATGTGCTGCTTATTTATTCACTGGTGGAGCTGCTTCTATGATGTGGTGCAACAAAAGAATGGACCCGCTAATATGCAAGTGGCATGTGATGGTACAATGCTGCTTCTGTCAAATAACATCTACTATGTAAGTTTACATATCTTCTCTTTATTTTCACATGGAAAATGGAAGTATTGAACGTTTGAATTTGCCAGGATTAACCTCTCAAGCTCCTCAGTTATATGCCGCTTGTCATTTTTCTTCATCCAAAGGGCTGCCTTGGATTGGGGGTGCCCAATTGAGCATAGGAGCATTAGCATCAAATGTTTCCTGTTTCCTGGAATTGATTCTCACTTTGATTTTGAATGTGAGGCAAAAAAATATGGATGCATGAGATGCACAACATAAACATGTGTTATTTGGCTTTAAAATATTGTAACTCTTTTGAAACATCATAATAAATATTTAATGTTTGTGGAGGATGTTGGTGATGTTCTGCCTGATTAGCCAGAGTGGCCTGATTTTTGGGCCAAGGTACATGGTGGGCGCAATTAATACGTGTGTGCTGAGTAAGATTTGAAATCCCAATTCTTGCTGCTAGCCTGCACCATTATATATATATATATAGAGAGAGAGAGAGAGAGAGAGAGGAGAGAGAGAGGAATGCTCAGCTACGCACCGGTTTGCATGTCATTACATGCGAACATTCCTATCAACCGTCGGATAAGGTAGATGGTCAGGATGAAGGTGCTCTTAGCGCGAGCTTAAAAAAGAAAGTTTCTTTCTCTCGCACGCTTCTTCATCCACTCTTCAAAGGATGCGGTGGAAGCCTTTTCACATAAAATTCTTCCGTTGGAATGCTAGGTGGGTCTCACCAAGATGTTAGTGTTAAATCCACGCCGTCCATACATTTTTTAAAATAATTTTATGGTATGAACCCAAAACTAAGGTAGATCAAATTCTTAAGTGGGCCACACAGTGTTGATTGAACTCTCACATTTAAAAACTTCCTGGGGCTACCAAATTTTTGGATAAAGCTGATATTTGCTTCTTTTTTTTTCCATCATCTAGGTCTATATGACCTAATCTATAAGTTGGATGTCAAATAAATATCACGGTGGGCCCTAAAAAATATTTAACGGTGAGATCATTATCACCACTGCTTCCTGTGGTGTGGTCCACTTGAGATTTGGATCTGCCTTAGTTTTGGGATAATGCTCTGAAATGATAAGGAAATATGGATGGACGAGGTATATTTCTTAAAAAGATCATGGTGGGCCCCACCTAGATTTCTAACGAACTTTACAAATTGTGTGCGTCATTAGGAGATACGGACTGGATATCGACATAGGGACGCAGGCTTTTGTAGGAGGTTCCTGCGCTGGGAACCCAAGTGGGCCCACTGTCATATTTGTGAGAAATCCTCTCCGTCCATCCATTTTTTTAGATCATTTTAGGGGATGAGACCAAAATTTATCAGGATAAAAGACTCAAGTGGGCCGCACTAAAGGAAAAGGTAGTAAGGGAAATTTCTACCGTTGAAACCTCCCTAAGTTCGATAGTGATGTTTACATGCCATCCATATCGTTAAAAACGTCATTTGTACTGGGATGAATTGAAAACACAAATAATAGCATGATTCAAAACTTTTTTGGCCCCATGAATATTTCAACTGTGGACATTCAATTATCATGTTTTCGGCCCACTTGAGAATTGGATACAGTTCATTTTTGGCCTCATATCTTAAAATGAACTCAAAAAATGGATGGATGGATAAGATTTTTTAAAAATATGACAGTGGGTCCCACCTAGGTTCCTGGCGCAGGAAGGCTTTTGCAGGAAATCCACGTCCCTGATAGAGGTTGAGTAGCTGACGTGGATGGGATACTGATAAAGGTTGAGTAGCCAGAGTTGCTACTGAAGTGACGTCACCAAGTTATGTGTGCCCCACATGATGTATGTGTTATATCCCCACCATCCATACATTTGGAGAGATCATTTTAGGATATGGTCCAGAGAATGAGGTAGATCCAAGGCTGGGTTGGACCCCACCATAGAAAATAGCGGTGAGAGTGACGCCCACCATTGAAACCTTCAAAAGGTCCACCATAATTTTTATTTGAGATCTAATCTGTTCATGTGTTAACACAGACATGAAAGAAGGGAAAACACAAATATTAGCTTGATCGAGAACTTTTGTGGCCCACAGAACTTTTTAATGGTGGGCATCACTCTCCTCACTATTTTCTATGGTGGGGTCCACTAGATCTTTGGTCTGACTCATTCTTTGGATCATGCCCTAATACAATCTCTCCAAATGGATGGGCGGTGTAGATACAAAACATACATCTTGGTGTGGCCCACAGAACTTGGTGACATTCACTTCATTAGGGATTCTGTTACTCAACCTATTAGCAGCTAATCGGTGCGGGAGATGAGGGATGCATATCGCGTCCTTACCTCTGCCCGTCCCTGGGAACAGGCGGTAGCTTTGAGTGGCCACCTTGATGTTTTCTACGGTCTTATCCACACCGTTCATCCATTTTTTTCATCATTTTAAGCTATTAGCCCAAAAATGTGGCAAATCCAAGATAGATGTGGGCTACACAGTGGGGATTAAACCCTCACTGTTGAAAAATTCATAGGGGCCAAAGAAGCTTTGGATGGAGCTGATATTTGTGTTTTCTCTTCATCCAGATTTATGTAAATTTATAAATAGGTTGGATGGCAAATATAAATCACGATGGGCCCTAGAAAATTTTCAACGGTGAGAATTATTATCACCGCCGCTTCCTATGGTGTGGTCCACTTGAGCCTTGTATCGATCTAAGTTTTGGTTCTATGCTTTACAATGATGCTAAAAAAATGGCTGAATGGTGTGGATAAAACCCATACTTCACGGTGGTTACAACACACACATCATGTATGGATGGTGGGGATACAACACATACATCATGTGGGGGCACATAGAACTTAGTGACTTCACTCCAGTAGCTAGTCTGGCTACTCAACCTCTGCCAGTATCCAATCCACGTCAGCTACTCAACCTCTATCGTGACGAGGATTTCCAGCTAAAGCCTTTGGCAGGAAGACCCTGGGCAAGGATGCTAGGTGGGGCCCACCACCATGTTTTTGGAAAATATACTCTGTTCATCCATTTTGCAAGCTAATTTTAGGACAAGTGACAAAAAATGAGGTGGATCCAAGACTTGACTGGGCCACACGAGAGGAAACAGTAGGGATTCAGTGAGAACCGTTGAAACATTTTTATGACCATAAAAGCTTTTTTTCAGGATAATTTTTTTTTTTTTTTTTGTATTTTCACTTCATCCCTGTGTTAATGACCTTATAAACGGTTTTGATGGCATATAAACATCAAGGTGGAGCCCAAGAAGGTTTCAACGGTAGGTAGTTCTTTCCCCAATTTTCCCTCTCGTGTGGCCCACTTTAGTTTTGGATCCACCTCGTTTCTAGTCGATTTTCCTAAAATGAGCTCGACAAATAGATGAACGGAGTATATTTCCCAAAAACATGGTGGTGGGCCCCACCCAACATCCTTGCGCCTGCGAAAGGCTTTCACAGGAAATCAAATCTGCCCCAAATGATGCACGCAATTTGCAAAGTTCGTTAGAAATCTAGGTGGGGTCCACCATAATGTTTTTGAGAAATCTACCCTATCCATCCATTTTTCCTTATCATTTCAGGGCATTATCCCAAAATTGAGGCAAATCCAAATCTCCAGTGGACCACACCACAGGAAGTAGCGGTGATAATGATTCTCATCGTTAAATTTTTTTAGGGCCCACCGTGATATTTATTTGACATCCAACCTGTAGATTAGGTCATATAGACCTGGATAATGGAAAAAAAGCAAATATCAGCTTGATCCAAAATTTTGGTAGCCTCAGGAAGTTTTTAATGGTGAGAGTTCAATCAACACTGTGTGGCCCACTTTAGAATTTGATCTACCTCAGTTTTAGGTTCATATCATAAAATTATTTTTAAAAATGTATGGATGGGGTAGATTTATCACTAACATCTTGGTGGGACCTACCTAGCATTTTAGCGGAAGAATTTTATGTGAAAAAGGCTTTCGCCGCATCCTTGGGAGAGTGGGTGAAGAGGCGTGCGAGAGAAGGAAACTTGCTTTTTTAAGCTCGAGCTAAGAGTGCCTTCATCCCGACTGTCTACCTTATCTGACGGTTGATAGGAAGGTTCGCACGTAATGACATGCGAATCGATGCGTAGCTGAGCGTTCCTATATATATATATATATATGGTACTATACACTCTATCGTATTATACATTCCATAAGGTCGAGTGCTGGCGTCACGTTATACGTCGGATGGTGAGGAAATTTTATAGGGAAACTAAATAAACAAAACCGCAAGAAATTTGGTAGGAAACGGACGCAGATTAGCTACTGACAGGTTAGGTAGCGGGACTTGCTACTGAAGTTATGTAACCAAGTTTTATGGGCCTCTATCCACTCCGTCCATCCATTTGGAGAGATCATATTATGGCATGATCCAGAGAATGAGTTAGATCAAAAGCTCAAATGGACCACCACAGATAATAGTGGAGAGAGTGATGCCCACCATTAAAAACTTCTAAGCGTTACAAAAGTTTTAGATTAAGTTAATATTTGAGCTTTCTATATTTCATGTCTGCGTTAACACATGAACAGGTTAGATCTCAAATAAACATCATGATGGACCTTAGGAAGGTTTCAACGGTGGTCGTAACTATCCCCACTGTTTTCTATAGTGGGTCCACTCGAGCTTTGGATCTTCCTCATTCTTTGGATCATGCCCTAAAATGATCTCTCCAAATGGATGGACGGTGTGGATACAACACATATATTGTGGTGGGCCCACAAAATTTGGTGACGTGACTTTTGCGGCGAGTTTGGCTACTCAACCCATCAGCAGCTAATTCGCGTCCGTAGGAAACCCGTTGTAATACGCACTTCACTCCTAGATTCTCGAGATGCAATCTGCTCTGAGTTTTCGTAGGAAGTTAGCGCGCCGGAAACTAAGGTGGGGCCCACCATGATGTTTATGAAAAATCTACCCCATTCATCCGTTTTTTGAGCTCATTTTAGGACTTGAGACCAAAAGTAAGCTTGATACAATATCTGGTCCACCATGAGAGGTTGAGGAGCTGAAGTCACGTCACCAAGTTCTGTGGGTCCCAACATGATGTATGTATTATATCCACACCGTTTATCCACTTTGAAAGATCATATTATGACATTATCTAAAGAATGAGGTAGATCAATAGCTTTAGTAGACCCCACCATAGAAAAAAGTGTGGAGAGTGATGCTCACGCTTAAAATCATCTTAAGGCCCACCGTACTGTTTATTTGACATCTAAACTATTGATTAGGTCATGCGGACCCATGTGAAGGAAAAAAACAAAGATCAACTTGATCCAAAACTTTTATGGCCCCCCAAAAAAATTTAATGGTCGACGTCCATTCAACACTGTTTCCTATAATGTGGTCCACTTGAGATTGGGATATACCCCATTTTTGGTCTCATTACCATAAAATGATATAGAAAAACATATAAATGGCATAGATGAAGCACATAGAGCATGGTGGGGCCCATATATCACCGACCACCTGCCATTAGCCGGTGGCGGGGGAGTAGCCGGTACGTTTTCGAATTTCCTACTAAAGCCTTTCTCATGAAGATTCGTGAAAGGATTTTGTGTGGGGCCCACTGTGATCTTTGTGTGAAATCCAACCCGTCTATTCATTTTTAGATATCATTTTAGGACATTATACTGAAAATGAGGAGGATTCAAAATTCAAGTAGGCCATACGAGATGAAACACAGTAGAAAGGAATGCTTACCGTTGAAACCTTCCTAGGCTCCACCTTGGTGTTTTTATTCCATCCAAACCATTTATAAGGTCATTTTCATTGATATGAAATGAAAAAACCACGAACATAAACTAATACAAAACTTTTGTAGCCATATGAATGTTTCAACGGTGGTCACTTAATCCCCGTTGTTTCCTCTCATGTGTCCCATTTAATTTTTGGATCCTCCTCATTTTTGGTCGCATGTCCTAAAATGATTTTGAAAAATGGATGGACGGGTTGGATTTATCACAAACATCATAGTGGGCCCCATACAGAATTCTAGCACATTATCTTCCAACAATGAAAGGCTTACACATAAATTTCTTGCGGTTTTGTTTATTCAGTTTCCTATAAAATTTCTTCACCATCTGAAGAATAACGTGCTGCCAACACTCAACCTTATAGAAGGTATAATACGGTCAAGCGTATGGTACCTTTTCCCTTCAGGGGCAGGGCAGGCACCTCGTTGTTTCACCAGCCCAGGCAGAGTAGGAGTGCGCGAGCGCCCTTCTTCGAGAGTTCTGGCAGCTCAATCCCCCGCGTTTTCAGGGTGAGCCAGACCTGACAGTAGCTGAGAGATGATGCTCCGATGTGGAGAAGATTTTTGATATGATGGGATGTACGACCCAGAGACGGGTCCGGTTAGATGTATTTCTTCTTTAGGGAGAGGCTGAGCACTGGTGGGCATCAGTCGGCCGAGCAGTAGGTGTCGATTTTGAGTGGACCTCGGAGGATTTTGTAGATCATTTTGATCGACGGTATTTTCCTAATCACATCTGACGACAGCAAGCGTTGGAGTTCGAGGCCCTGATGTAGGGAGATATGACAGTGGCTCAGTATGCAGCTCGTTTTGTAGCGCTATCCAGATTTACACTGTACTTAGTAGATGATGAGGAGTGGAGAGCCTGCAGCCCCCGACTTTCGAGGGGGTGGTACGGAAGGCCCAGATTTTTGAGGCTGAGTAGGCCGATTCTCAGAGTGATCGTGGTCAGAGGAGAGATCAGAAGAGGCAAGCTCCTTCCGGTGACTCCCAGCAGTGTTGACCATAGCAGAAGGGCACAGGTCGCCCAGCCTTCTGAGCGCCAGAAGCACCTCCAGCACCACCTCCGAGGCAGTTCACCGACACCTGTTTTGGGTGCGGTGTGATGGGGCACCGTATCTGGGAGTGTCCCTGTCCCTAGCAGTAGCAGCAGCCGAGAGGTTCACAGCAACCTCCACCACAACACCGGCAGAGACCCCCACAGCAGCAGTAATAGTAGCTCCCACCACCGAGGCCCCCTTAATAGCAGCATCAGTACCAGCCTCTAAGGCCGCAGTAACAGAGGCAGCAGTTTTGACTGCCTCAGCGACAGCAGCAGTAGCAGCATGCTTAGAGGGGACAGGCACCTCCCCAGCTGGCTTAGACTAGGTTCTATGCGGCTCAACAGGATCCGCAGTCATCCGGAGGGGTTGTGAAGGGTACACTTTTAATCTCTGCATGCATTGCACATGTGCTATTTGATTTTAGTGTATCGCATTCCTTTGTGGCCGAGAGTTTCTACCGATCGACTAGTTTACCGTTGGAGTCTGCTCGTGAGGGCTTACTAGTATCGACTCCCTTGGGGAAGACTGCAGTGTTGGGCCGATTTTGCTCGTCTTGCCCCGTTCTGGTTGGGGATATCTTTTTGCCTCCCAATCTGTTTGCATTATCGATGTCTGAGTTCGATGTTATCTTGGGGATGGATTGGCTTGCCGAGTACCATGCCATATTGGACTGCTCCATGAGGACAGTCACGTTCTATATACCCAGCTTGCTGCAGTTCCAGTTCATTGCAGAGCCTAGAGGAGAGCCATTGTCTTGTATGATGTCGTGTGCCATAAAGGAGCCCATAGTGGTGAGCATTGACTAGTTGACTGTGGTTTTCAATTTTCCTGATGCGTTCTAGGAGATTCTGGGATTACCGCCTCGTCGACACACTGAGTTTCAGATTGATCTCGTGTCAGGTACCACGCCTATTTCGAAGGCCTCATATCGTATGACACCGTTAGAGTTGCGGGAACTGCAGAAGCAGTTGGATGAGTTGTGCGAGTTAGGCTTTATCCGTCCGAGCAGTTCACCGTGGGGAGTGCTGGTACTCTTCATGAAGAAGAAGGATGGCTTGTTGAGGATCTGCGTGGATTACCGCGAGCTCAATCGGGTCACGATCAAGAACAAGTATCCGCTCCTGAGGATTGATGATTTATTTGATCAGCTGCAGGGTGCGCAGTTCTTTTCAAAGATTGACATGCGTTCCGGTTATCATCAAATTCGGGTTTGAGAGGAGGACATCTCAAAAACGGCTTTCAGGACACGTTATGGTCATTTTGAGTTTTAGGTCATGTCCTTCGGACTGACCAATGCACCCGCGGGCTTCATGCAGTTGATGAACAAGGTCTTCCGCCCATATCTCGATCAGTTTGTTGTAGTCTTCATTGACAACATTCTGATCTATTCGAGGACCCGTGAAGAGCACGAGCAGGACCTGGAGATTGCCTTGTAGACCCTCCACGCACACAAGCTCTATGTAAAGCTGGAGAAGTGTGAATTTTGGTAGGAGGAGGTGAAGTTCCTTGGTCACATGGTGACGAGGAGGGTGTCATAGTAGACCCCTTGAAGGTTGAGACAGTTCATTAGTGGGACCAGCCCACGAGCGCGTCCGAGATCTGTAGTTTTCTTGGTTTGACGGGCTATTACTGGTGTTTTATTGAGGGCTTCTCCCGTATTGCAGCCTCATTGACTAGGTTGACTCGGAAGGGCGCACAGTTTGTTTGGAGTGACGCATATGAGTAGACATTCGCAGAGCTGAAGGACCGTCTGACGTCCGCACCAATCCTCACTCTTCCCTCTGGGAGTGATAGATTTGTAGTTTTTACCGATGCCTTGCATATTGGTTTGGATGCTGTCCTGATACAGCACGGGAAACTGGAGGCCTTCGTGTCTCGCCAGCTTAAGGTCCATACGCAGAACTATGCCACGCATGATTTGGAGCTAGCAGCAGTCGTATTCGCACTGAAGGTGTGGAGACACTATCTCTATGGGGTCAAGTTCGAGCTTTTCTCCGACCACAAGAGCCTGAAGTACCTATTCTCTTAGTCTGAGCTGAACATGAGACAGTGGCGCTGGATGGAGCTCCTGAAGGACTATTATTTCGATCTTCAGTACCACCCAGGCAAGGTGAACGTGGTGGTGGATGCCCTTAGCCGTCAGCCACGAGACCTGGTGGCGCATATGATGGTCCATGAGTGGAGGATGCTCGAGGATATAACAGAGTATGATTTTGAGTTCAATTTATAGTCTTCTATCTTATAGTTATCGAGCCTATCGATTCAACCCTCTCTTGTCGCAAGGGTGATCGAGGCTCAGCAGACTGATGAGTCGTTGCAGAGTTATATGGCTGAAGCAGATCTGAGAGTCAGTTAGATTGGCAGATTGGTTCTGATGGTGGACTTCGCTTCAAAGGTCGATTATGTATCCCACATGTTCTTGAGTTGCAGAGAGGCCTTATAATCGAGGCACATCGATCGCGGTTTTCTATCCACCCTGGCTCGACGAAGATGTACCGTGACATGAGGCGATAATATTTTTGGGTAGGCATGAAATGCCAGATCGCCAGTTTTGTGGCCGAGTGTGACATATGCCAGTGTGTCAAGGCCGATCATCAGAGACCCCCTGGTCTATTGCAGCCGTTGAGTGTTCCGACGTGGAAGTAGGAGCACATGTCAACAGATTTTATTATGGGCTTGCCGAAGACTTAGCACGGTCATGACACTATCTGGGTTGTTATGGATCGTCTAATGAAGTCAGCATATTTTCTTGCGATGCGTACGATTTGGTCTATGGACCGGCTTGCGAGGTTATTCATTGAGGAGATTGTGAGGCTGCATGGCATTCTAATCGCGATCGTTTCTGACCAAGACCTGGGGTTCATGTCTAAGCTTTGGGGGAGCTTCTAGAGAGCAATGGGGACTGATTTGCAACTGAGCACTGCATACCATCCGCAGACCGATGGCCAGACCGAGAGGTCAACCAAATCCTTGAGGATATACTTCAGGCCTACATGATTTATTTGGGGGTTAGCTGGGATGAGTATCTGCGACTAGCTGAGTTCGCATACAACAACAGCTATCAGGCATCCATTGGCATGAATCCTTTAGAGGAACGGTATGACAGACCGTGCAGATCATCGAGTTGTTAGACCGAGGTTGGAGAGCGCCGTCTCCTAGGTCCCGAGCTTGTGCAGCGGATGTCAGAGGCTATCGATATCATTAGGTAGAGGATGTGCACAGCTCAGAGCCGGCAGAAGAGTTTTGTTGATCGCCGGTGTCGTCCCTTAGAGTTTACTGTAAGGGACCATGTGTATCTCAAGGTCTCGCCCATAAAGGGTGTAATTTGATTTGGAGCGAAGGGTAAGCATGCCCCGAGATTCATAGGACTTTTTGAGATCACTGGGCACGTTGGTGCTGTGGCCTATCGGCTTGCCTTACCATCTCAGTTGTTTGGCGTCCACAATATTTTTCATGTTTTTATGTTGAGGAAGTGTGGGTCAAACATCGTTCCTGTTATTGATTAGTAACCATTAGAGGTTCGGGAGGACGCTGCCTACATTGAGCAGCCAGTTCGTATCCTTGATCGGAAGGAACAGGTCATTCGGACCAAGGTCATTCTGTTGGTGAAGGTTCAGTGGGGTCACCATTCTATTGAGGTGGCTTATTGGAAGCGCGAGGCCTAGATTCAAGAGCGCGATCACCATCTCTTTGATGATTGATTATGTGTTGTATTTTGTATGTTGTCTCCGATTTTATATGATGATGTTATGTTTCTTCTTCCTCATGAGTTATGTCTAGTTGCGACGATTGTATAAATTTTGAGGATAAATTTTTTTATTTGGAGGGGTGAGCTGTAAGACCCGTATCTTAGTTTGTACCATTCCAAAGAACCCCGTGATCATCCCTGTCAAATTTCAGTGACCCGCGACCTTAATTGGTGTTTGCGCGCGACCCTGAGTCATACCCTGTCAATCTAAGTCGACTCAACCCGAGACTTGTACCCTAGCGACCGCGTCGTCGCTGCGGTTCCAAGCCGCTCTCGCATGTCGATGCGATACCTAGGTTAGGAGATATGGGCCCGTGTTCAGTTCGAGGAAAACGCCATGTATTTACAATTCTTAGAGAATCTCTACCCAATATATCCCATCATTCCCATCAATGGTCAAGTACATGTCAAGTACACACATCACTCAACCCATCACTTAACTTATCACTCAACCCATCAAAACCCATACCGCTCTTACACATGCAACCCCAAAAGTCAACAATCTGTTACACAACCCATCCCTCCCTCCCATCCATCACTCAATCCCATCTCCTCTTTCTCTCTCTCTCTCTCTCTCTCTCTCATTTCTCCCTTCTATTCCAAGCAACCCAAGCTCCAACGTATGAACTTCTCAAGCTCTCATGGAGAAGCTCTAGTGTGGCCCACTTCCTACCCTCTAATCTCCCATCTCGACCATCAAAACTTCATCATCTTCCGTTAAGATGGAAGCCAAGGAGAATACCTTTCCATCGGACCAAGAAGATCAATGGTGGGTGAATCTTGGGTTTACACTTTGAGTTTTTTTTTTTTTTGTGATTTAAGGGCGCCCATATGGTGGGATCCATCTGAATGTATGCCTTGTATCAAAGAGGGGCCCATAGTGGCGGGGTCCCTCCATCGCCATCTGATCTCTCTCTTGCTCTCTCTCTCTCTCTCTCTCTCTTTTCCTTTTCTTTTGTATGTATGGTGATGATGATGAAGAGGTGTGTGGGCCACCTGATGTGTTTATGTGTGGCCCACTAGCATGCGTTATATCCATGCCATCTAACCGCAGAGCCCACCTTGCTAGACTGTCCAGCGGACAGGCTTGCTACTGTCCGTCTGGACAGTCCAAGGTGAAGGGAAATACAATATCAGCTTGATCTTATCAGTTGGTGGGTCCCACATGTGTGGACCCACCTTTAAATACATATGTTGTATATTTGCATCGTCCATTAGACGGTGCCATGTGGGCCCTTTTATGTATGAAATAACATCCAGACCATGGAAGGCCTAGACGCTGGGTAGTTTTAAAAAAAATAAAAAATAAATAACATATATATATATAATATTATATATATATATATATGTATATATATACCATATATATGTCTGGTGGGCCCCACGTGGGACCCAAATGCATGAGAGAAGTGGAGTGGCTGGTGAGTCTCACAGCAGTTCTTCAGCTGCTGTTTGACGCCACCAAGTTCTGTGGACCCACCGTATATGTATGGGTCTTATCCATATCGTCCATCTGTCTAGACGATGGGACCCACTTCAACACATGTATTCTTCATCACCGCCGTCCAGAATGTCTGGACGGTGCAGTGGGCTCCAACATGATGTATGTGCCTCAAATCCACAGCATCCAGACCTCTGGACAGTGGGCTGATCACGAGGTATGCGTTATATCTAAACCATTCATCCATTTTTTTTACTACTGGGCCACCTTGAGGTATGTGTGGTGGGCCCCACGTGGGACTCATCTGCCAGAGCTGGATTGGCTAGAGTACCCTTGCACCAGCTAATAGTTGCTGTAATTACGACAATAGTTCTATGGGCCATGCCTTGATGTACACGTTGTGGCCCACACTGTCTAGATGACTGGATAGTGGGCCACACCGTGATGTATATGTTATATCCTATCGTTTATCAGGTGGACTACACTGCAAAAAATCAGTGGGATTGAATGCCTACAGAAACATTTGGGGCCACAAAAGTCTTGGATTGATATGAAATTTATTTTTCATCTTAATTCAGGTCTTTGTGACCTTATGAACAGATTGGATGGGAAATGAACATTATGGTGGGCCCTATAAGTTTTAAACAGTGAAAATCATTATTCCCGCTGCTATTTATGGTGTGGCCCATATGATGTGGCCCACTCGTTATATATGAGGCCCAGCATCGAGGCCCATGGGCGAGGCCAATGAGATGTATTCGAGGCCCATGGGCGAGGCCAATGTGATGTATTCAAGGCCCATGGGCGAGGCCAATGTGATGTATTCAAGGCCCATGAGCGAGGCCAATGTGATGTATTCGAGGCCTATAGGATGTGGCCATTGTGTTATATGTGAGGCCCATGAATGAGGCCCAATGCGATGTATGTGAGGCCCATTGCGTTGTGTATGAATCCCTCGTGTGAGGCCATGGGCCCACTATACGTGTGGCTCTATGTTGGCCACTCCTTGGGAGCAATGTTGGTTAAAAGTCCACATTGATGGGTAATGATGGTTGAACGCCTACATTGTGACCTTCCCTTAGGCCTTGTTAGGCCCATTCTCATCATTCCCTTAGTAGGTTCACCCAAACCAGTGGGCCCCATTCGCCATAGATGGATGACTCCGTGCTATCGAATTTGATATAACCAGGGCCGAGTGCTGATCTTTATATTATGGTTGATCGGTTGTTCATCTATGGACCCCGCCTTATTTATATGCTGATTGTGGTGCCAATTATCGATGTTGATTGTCAGCGCCGACTGTCGATGTTGATCATTGGTGCCGATTATCGAGGCCTATGTTGATTATATATGCCGATTATCGGTACTGGTTATCGATACTGATTATGAGTATGTGACAACATAGCATCATGATACATGCCCATACGCATCATTTGCATGCTTATGATGAGATAAGTGATTGATCATAGCACATGTCATTGGGCAGATTGTTATGGCACTCTCTGGTAAGGGGAGTTGCCCACATGAACGCACGGTACGCGCATGATTGTTGTATGACTGGATTGCGTGATTCATGCATCTCACATTGTGTGACATGTATATTGTACGCGCTAGCGACATCAGGGCCTTAACCTCCACAAGCATATCGTGGTTGGCAGGATTAGACACCGAAAATCTTGTTCTACATGGTGTGCTATAGATATCCTTACGTGAAATTTTCTAAACCCTTATAGTACCAAGAAGTTGCTCCAACGTCTAAACCGAGTGGATGCATGAGCGCCGAGTGCCGATTACCAGAAGACCGTGCTTTTCACTGTGTCGTGGTCGGTTGGAAGTGGGTGTGGCCTTACCTGCCCGAGAGGAGGGGGCAAAGCTAGGCTGAGTTTGACCAGCTCGAGGAATGAGTCCTCTATCGACGAGCCGAGGCTAATATTGACAGATGGATAATGAGGCCTCTTTCACTCACCTTGTTGCGCGTGATGGGGCAGCAATTTAGTTTAGAGTGCACTAGGCCCCGGTGATATTCCAGAGTTGAGCTGTATTGATATGTGGACCCGGATGAAGTTTCGTATGCTTGAGTTGCATCTCGCATCGCATGGCCTTGGTATGGACGACATCATTCATGCCTTGCATCGCATGACCTTGGTACGACCAATAGTATTCATGTATTCATCAACATATTCTGCATTACTCTGATATTGTATAATTGTATTACTACATTACGCACACGCTTTCACCACCCTCTAAGCTTTCAGTAAACTTATGCATGACCGTTGCGTGCAGGCGATGTTGGTTCGCAGCAGCACTGAGGCAAGAGCGCATAGAAGATCATTTTGGAGCTTTTGTCTATCAGCATTATGTTTCCCTTTATATGCATTGTACTTATAAAATTTTGATTATTGTGGAAATGTGATCGAGTTTTTTGTTGTTGTTTGTGGGTTATGCCTTTGGTTATGCTTATTACGAATCAAACTGACGTTAGAAATCCTCCTTATAGGATCCCAAGATCGGAACTTGGTAAATGGGTGCCAGGAGCTAAAAATGGGGTACTACGGAGGCTGTCATCGCCGGATTTGGCGATCAGAAATTTTGTGAGCTCTGTTTCCGAGTTTGGGGCGTGACATTGATTGCTTTTCTTTGCATTGGCTGAATTCTTAAGCGATGATC